>NC_069502.1:900837772-901137772 GCF_027579735.1 Bombina bombina | reverse complement strand
CAGATATATGAAGTCAATATTGTATGGATCTATGCTTTTCAGAGGACAATAAGATAGGATAATTCTGTAAGCGTCTTTTATTATGCAAACATAAGCCGATGATCATTTTTAATTTTTATAAGTTGGTTGTCTAAACTAAATATACAGACTGAGTAGATTAATCAATTATATGCATAAATAATGTTTCATTTTATGAGGTTGTATCAAAACCAAATCTAAAATGATGGGAATGCTATATTATTTAAGTCAACATTTCACAGTGTTCAAAAATCACACACCTTAGCTGTTTGAACAAGTTTATACTTTATTATTTGGTTTGAAGGGACACCGTACCAAAATTTTTTCTTTTGTGATTCAGATAGAGCATGCCATTTTAAGCAACTTTCTAATTTACTCCTATTATCAATTTTTCTTCGTTCTCTTGCTATCTTTATTTGAAAAAGAAGGCATCTAAGCTTTTTTTTGGTTCAGACTCTGGACGGCACTTTTTATTAGTGGATTAATTTATCCACCAATCAGCAAGAACAACCCATGTTGTTCACCAAAATGGGCCAGCATCTAAACTTACATTCTTGCATTTCAAATAAAGATACCAAGAGAATGAAGAAAATTTGATAATAGAAGTAAATTAGAAAGTTGCTTAAAATGGCATGCTCTATCTGAATCACGAAAGAAAAAAAATTGGGTTCAGTGTCCCTTTAAATATTATTTACACTACATGTAATTATTATTATTTTTTTAGTGCATGGAATTTTATGAGGATAAAAGCGTATATACATTGATACCTTTAATGTGTTGGGTTTCTTAAAGGGATAGTTAACCCAAGTTTTTTCTTTCATTATTCAGATAAAGCATGCAGTTTTAAGCAACTTTCTAATTGACTCATATCATCAATTTTTCTTTGTTCTCTTGCTATCTTTATTTGAAAAGCATGAATGTAAGCATAGAAGCCGGCCCATTTTTGGTTCAGCACCAAACAGCAAGCACTACCCAGGTGCTGAATCAAAACTGAGCCGGCTCCTTAGCTTAGATTCCTGTTTTTTAAAATAAAGATAGCAAGAGAACAGATAATAGGAGCAAATTAGAAAGTTGATTTAAATTGCATGTTCTATCTGAATTGTGAAAGAAAAATGTGGTTTTACCATCCCTTTAAGAGCTATTGTTGTTATACTTTATTTTTAAATTCAAAGTTGTCTGCAATTGGTTTTGGTATTTGAAAAGGGGTAGTTACCACCCTACCCCTCCCCCCAATAAATGTATCACCTCCATGTTAAAATTCGTTATAGCACAGCTTAACAAAATATAATAAAGGATACATATTATAAACCTGAAATAGTATTGTGCAGGACCATAAACAGTTTCAAACACTACTCATATGACATTGCATTATGGGAATATAATTTAATACAATAATTGAAGTCTGAAATTTTGTTCCTGATATATATTTTATTTCTTCTGTTTTTTTTTTCCCAGTTCTTATTTTTTTTATTATATGTAAATCTGGAGAAAAAAAAATCACTTTTGTCATATGAAAAAAAAAAAATGTAAAAACCCACAGCTGTTGCCCTCCAAGAATATTCTTGACCCTTCTTCACCAGCACAAATCTCAAAATAAAAGCTTTGAAAAAATGGGATGTGTGAGTGAGCGCTTAAAGCTAAATAGGAGGAGACCACAATAATATATATTTAAAATTTGATATTTAATCAAACAATATAGTTAAGTAAATATACATAGACAAAGCTATGTAAAACTATCTAAAACTTACATAGATCCATGTTTAATACTATCTCTGAGATAAAATAATACAATGAACATGAAAGATTATACAATAAGTCTAAAAAAGTTTATACAATAAGTCTAAAAGACAATGGTGGGAGTAAATGTTACACAACAATAGAATACAGGTAAAAATATGTGGTCCATATATAGACCAAAAACATACAAAGGGTTAGTGAAAAAATCAATGAATCCAAAAAATAAATTAAAAAATGTAGTCAAAATAGTGTCCATACAAAATGTGATAGTATCCAATAGTAACAGTTGTATAATCAATGTGTCTTAAAAATAATACAGTCCAAAAGTGGAAAGAGGTAGTGTGTACAATCCAAAAATATTAATATAATATTATATATTATATTATTAAAATATATTCTAATAATCCAACATGTGAAAACATAGTTAACCAATTTCAAATGATCCAAAAAACAGTGATCCAAAAAACGTGTATATTCTAAAGGTTAAGGTAGTTCAATGGGCATAAAAAATAATACGATAATAAATTAGAACCTGTAAATAAAACAAAAAGGACAGTGATATAGTAACATTCAAAATCCTCTTAAATATATGAAAATATGCTCACCAGTAAGTCGACGCGTTTCGGTCTTTAGCAGACCTTTATCAAGACTGTCAACAGTCTTGATAATTTTTCTTTGTTCTCTTGCTAACTTTATTTTAAAAGCAGGAATGTAAATCTTAGCAGCCAGTCCATTTTAGGTTCTGCACCATGGATAGCGCTTGCTTATTGGAGGCTGACATTTACCCACCAATAAGCAAGCATAACCCAGGTTCTCAACCAAAAATGGACTGGCTCCTATGCACACATTCCTGCTTTTTAAATAAAGATAGCAAGTGAACGAAGAAAAATTGATAATTGACGTAAATTAGAAAGTTGCTTAATATTGCATGCTCTATCTGAATCATTAAAGAAACAATTTGATTTTAATGTCCCTTTAATCTAGTCCCTTAAATCAACAAAACACTATCTGAAAGTATGTATTTGATATGTCCATTAATTTGATATCGCTTTCCATTCTTCTCCATAGTATGTTGCCCACCCCACCAAGGACAAAAAGGGCTTTGCAAGGCGAAATGAAAGAAAGGTAGACACGTATTTCCTTTACAGAACTCTTCTTTCTTGTCTTTAATGCAAAACAAGAGATATCCTAATGTCAATAACAAAATATTATTTCTTACAGATATGTATAATGACCGTGTGGAAAAGAAAATTCATTGTGATAGGAAATTAACTTTATTAGGGCCCTCAAAAATCTTTAATAAATGGGGTGCAAGTTTTTTTTATTTAGCTGGAAACATGAATATTATGGATATTAGGACATTATGCTATATATTAGCCTGTACAATTATTAGTTGTACCAATTAATAGATGTTGAATAAAGGGTTGAAGAAGTTCACATTGTGAGGGGAAAAAAAATCATATTTTGGAAGATCTATATATTTCCTTGGTATCTTTTGTTGAAAAACAGGGACGTCGGCTCAGGAGTGTGCACGTGTCTGGATCACTATATGGCAGCAGTTTTGCAAGCATGTTATCCATTTGCAAGAGCACTAGATTTCCTGTCATGTAGTGCTTCAGACAATTACCTAGATATCTCTTCAACAAAGAACACCATGTGAATGAAGCAAATTTGATAATAGAAATAAGTTTGAAACTTTTTTAAAAACTATATGCTCTGTCTGAATCACAAAAGAACATTTTTGGATTTCATATCCCTTTAAGTTAATTTCTATCAGATTTCTCTGTGATTTAAATGATATGAGCAATTAGCTTCACAACAATTCTAGAAAAGTTTACTGAGTTTGTCTCCATTACTATGTACTTTTCACAACTGACTTTTTAAATTTTGTCATTTTGAATCTGTTCATGCATTGGGACTATAAATTGGGGTCTATTTATGAATCAGTGGATGCTGCTTCCGACCCTCTCTACTTCAGTTCCGACTGAAGCGGAAGTTAAGAAGCAGCGGTCCTAAGACCGCTGCTCCTTAACTCGTCCGCCATCTCTGAGGTGGCGGACAGCAATCAGCCCGATCAAATACGATCGGGTTGATTGACATCTCCTGCTAACGGCCGATTGGCCGCGAATCTTCAGGGGGCTGTATTGCAATGATAAATGCCAACAGCGTATGCTGTCAGCATTTATCGATATGCGGCGGACATGATTCGCTGTAGCGGATCATGTCTGTCCGCACCTACATAAATAGACCCCATAGTATTTGTTGGAGTTCTATTAAAATACTGAGTTTACTGGTTATTGCAAAAGTTGTTTTTAATATTTTTAACATTTTTTATTATGGTGATATTTATTATTTTTAATATTTGTGTTTGCCTCTAAATTTTTTTTTTCCATGTCTTTTTTATTAGCAGCAGCAGTTTTCAGGTCTGGGCACTTCTAGTGTATAACAACACAAATAATATTGTGTTAGAAAAAGAAACTATCTATGATAAGATTCTAGGCTACAACCAAAGTCTACTAAATGGATTGAGCATTGATTCAGTTCAAGTTTATCCAGTTGGTAAGTTCCTCTTTGAAGACTATTAACTAACCAATGATTGGCACCATTAGTTTTATGCCTCTATGATTTTGACTGATAAAATACATACGGACCCTAGTCTGATTTCTTGTAGCTAAACTGTAGTGCAGTTATACTTTAAAGGGAGTGTAAAGTCGTTAAACTTTCATAATTCAGATAGAACATGCTATTTTTAACAACTTTCCAATTTACTTTTGCTTTCCAATTGGCTTTATTCCCTTCGTATTCTTTGTTGAAAAGCATACCTATATAGGCTCAGCAGCATCAATGTACTACTGGAAGCTAACTGGTGATTGGTGGCTGCACAAATATGCCTATTTTCATTGGCTTACCCAGGGTCCAATGAAATGAAGAAAACTTGTGAAGAAGCAAATAAATTGCTTTGGTTTAATCATTTGTAAAAAGGTGTCGCCTGTAGTTTTATACTTACCTATAGAGCGCTGGTGGAGCAGGGTTAATCCTGACCCTTTTTCATAGTAGGCTTAGCGCTGGGTTCTGTGAAGAAGGGGAGGGATTAGCGTTGCTCACCAGCACACTATAGGTAGGTATTTTATCTTTTAAAGCTAATTTAAAAGAAACAAATATATACTAAAACAGTTTGTTAATATATATTTGTTTTCTTTCAATTAGTTTGTGCATTAGTTTGGCTAATCATTTCTTAAAAACAAAACACATATCCTTATTTTTGTTACAAATATGCTTTCCTAACAAACAAATACACATGTCTAATATAAATCTCTCCGCTCACGTGAGATTATCTAAGAAGTCTTGTCAGTAGAATTTTGGAAACACAAATTTGATCTTGAGAGATATTTATCTCACTATGTAGGGTTCTATATGTGAAGAAAGACTCCTATATTACAATATATGGTCTAAAAAATCCAAAAGATTTTGTGTGATCATCGGGCCAACCAATGTGTTCAGCTAGCTCCCTATAATGCATTTCTGCTTCATCAACAAAGGATACCAAGGGAATGAAGCAAATATGATGATAGAAGTAAATTGGAAAGATGTTTAAAATTGCAAACTCCTTCTGAATTACGGAAGCAACAAATGGGTTCCATGTCCCTTTAAGTTCTATAATTCTATGCTGAATTCCTTTTACAAATGTTTAAATGACTGAACTACTCTGAGTAGAAATTTCCACTAGACATTTTGGTCATGACTACTGAGAAAATACAGAGGATTTAGGAAGTTAAAGGGGCAGTAAACTTATATACTAATGTTATATAATTCTGCACATTATATATTTCAGAGAAATTGTATGCATTTTCCCAGAATGCCGCTCCTTGCTCTACTGAGCGGGTCTGGTTTTTACACAGCGCATCGCGGCAACACTGTCTAGTCACTGGTCTAGTAGCGGGAGTGAGCTATATTCATTTTAATGGCGCAACCAGGTACACTGTGTCTAGACAGTGTTGTCGCGATATGCTGTGTAAAAACCAGACCCCCTCAGTAGAGCAAGGAGCGGCGTTCTGGTAAAATCATTTTTTTCATACAATTTCTTTGAATTAATTGAAAGTATAAATGTGCCGGTAAGCTAATACTATATAATTCTGCACTACGTGCAGAATTATATAGCATTAGTATGTAAGTTTTCTCCCCCTTTAAGTTACATGCCCACTCAAAATTAAATATAGGGAAATCTAATTTACTTTGTTTTTTAAAAAAAATATATATTTAAAATATATTTTATTTGTTGTTGTCTAATGTATGAAATACTGATATTTGAATTTACATTTAAATAATGATATTTCAATTATGATTCTCAGAAGCTTCAGTATAAGTCTATGGAAATCAAGATTCAGATTTAACATACGAATGTTATTTTTGAGCATTCAGATGTTACATTTGATTTTTAAATGTTAACATTAATTTCGTAGAATCTGTTGAATAGCAGAATAAGAGGTAGATTTATTATGCTGCGGATGCAAATGTTTCAGCGCGAGCCTTCATACTCGTCGGAAGCAAAATTTAAGATGCAGCAGTCGTAAGATTGGATACGATCGGGATAATTGACACCGCAAGGGGCGGCATTGCACAAGCATTTTACCAGAAATGCTTGTGCAATGTTAAATGCCGACAGTGTACACTATCAAGGCAAGATTTATTTTGGGATGTAAATGTAAGAATTCCAACATTTGCCTTACTTTGTGAGAAGGGTAATTTTTTCCCCATTTACCCTTGTTTGTTGCTTATTGAGGTGGAATGCTGAGTTTAAAGGGATAGTAAACTCCTTGAGGTTTTATATAAAAAAATAAATGTTTAATGTTACAACCCTGGAGTATCATTATCATTATATTTTTTTTGTATAACGGCACAAAATTCTTTAGCACTGGGTACAAAGGTAGGAGGGGTACATAACAGACTAAAAAAAACTAAAGAGACTTCAGGTTTGGTGTAGGTTGTCATATGGATTGTATCTGCGGCAGCGAGTCAAGGCAGTTCAAAATGTATTTTGGTTAGGATAAAAACAGAGAGATGGTAAGCTTTTTTAAATAACTATACAAAGTTTGCACAGTTTGATGGAGCAGGGTAAAGAGTTCCAGAGGACAGGCACAGTGAGTGAGAAGTCTTGGAGGAGAAAGAGGAATTAGAAATAATAAAGGGAGAGGAGGAGAGAAGAGACGTAGGTCAGAGGTCGAAGAGAGTGGGTCGGGGAGTATTTGGAGATGAATGAAGAAATATAGTTTGGACTGAGGAGGCTGAGTGCCTTATAGGTTAGTTAATATTTTGAATTGTATTCTAAAGTGTATGAGGAACCAGTATATTGACTGGCAGAGTGTGGCAGCTGATGTAGATCGGCTGCTTAGGTGGATGAGTCTAGCTAGAGGTTGGAGTGGTAGAAGCAGTGTTTGGGAAAGCCATTTAGGAGTGGGTTGCAGTAGTCAATATGTGACAAAATGAAGGAATTCATTTATTTTTTTATTCTTGAGCAAGGAAAGGGTGAATTATGAAAATGTTGCCTAGGTGTACACAGCAGGATTTAGTGAACGCTTGTATATGTGGATTGAGTATGAGTTTAGAGTCAAGTGTAGCATCAGGATCTGGGACGAGGTGTTGAGAATAGAGTCTTCTACAGTAAGGGAAGGTGGGTCAGCATTAAAAGCAGCTCAGTTTTAGACAGATTGAGTTGAAGGTAGTGCGAAGAGACAGTTTGTAATCTGGTTGAGTAAAGGGGGAGAGATATCAGGAGATGAAAGTTAAATGTATATGGATATAAGTGTTGGAGGAATCTAAAGGGCTGTGGCTTGCCTTGTAGTCTGCAGACTCAAACCTGGATTGGTTCTTAGGTTTGACTACTGAAAAACAATTGCAGCAAACAAGATATTACTTGTTTTAAAAAATATACATAGTGTTTACTGTCCCTTAACTTAAGAATCTCAGTTGACACTGAACCTAGGCAATTTCCTGCTTCTTTTATTCTATTTGAGAATTTAAACTAATGTTTTTATAATGAGATATCACGGACATTAGGTTTATGAAAGCATTCAGTTATTCTTAAAAGGAACATGAAACCCAACATTTTTTTTCATGATTACGATAGAGAATACAATTTTAAAAAAAACATTTCCATTGTACTTCTAACATTAAATTTGCGTTATTCTTTGTTGAAGAGATACCTAGATAGGTAGCGTGCACTTGTCTGGAACACTACATGACAGGAAATAGTGCTGCCATCTAGTGCTCTTGCTAATGTTTAACATTGTTGCAAAACTGCTGCCATATAGTACGCCAGACACATGCACACTCCTAAACTTGCCTACCTGCTTTTCAACAAAAGATAACAAGAAAGCTAAGAAAATTTGTTAATAGAAGTAAATTGGAAAGTTGTTTAAAATTGTATGTTCTGTCTGAATCCTGAAATAATTTTTTGGGGTTTTTATGTCACTTTAAAGCTGTTCATATTATAAGAACATATTGACCATAAATATCTTAAAATAAATGACATGGGAATTTAGCATAATATATGCAAGGATTTGTTTTAAATAAGAATGTGTGCAGATTAAGTACTTTACCTTGTTGTAGTATAATTATACGTTAATTATTGTTCTAGAACAATGTGAGGCGGAGGAATATCCAACCTCTTACTTCTGGAATGCTACACGGCCAAGAATTACCGCAACAATGCCGTGCTTGAATAATCCTGCACAGACTGCCTCAAGAACTTGGTAGGAAATGCACATAAATTGTTAACTAGAATGCATGGTTTAAATCAGCAGTTATTGACATATTGTTACCTACAGTGTGCATAAACAGAATGTTTCCCATTTAAAATAACTTTGTTTTTAAAGTAAAAAAAAGAGAAAGTTTTTCTGTAATATATAGAAAAGTAATTAATAAACCTGAAAACAAGAAAAGAAATATGTTTTAAGGACAAATCTGACCCAAAACAACAAATTAATTGAATTGATTAAATTGACAGTAAAGTCAATGGCCCCTATTTAAGAAAGTCTGGCGGACCTGATCCGACAGTGCAATACGCTGGCCGTATTCAGCATTGCACCAGCAGCTCACAAGAGCTGCTGGTGCAACGCCGCCCCCTGCAGACTCGCGGCCAATGGGCCGCCAGCAGGGAGCTGTCAATCAACCCGATCGTACTCGATCGGGTTCATTTCCGGCGATGTGTGTCCGCCTGCTCAGAGCAGGCGGACAGGGTTATGGAGCAGCGTTCTTTGTGACCGCTGCTTCATAACTGCTGTTTCTGGCGAGCCTGCAGGCTCACCAGAAACACGGGCCATCAAGCTCCATTCGGAGCTTGATAGATAGGCCCCAATGAATATTAAAGGGATAGTCCAGTAAAAATTAAACTTTCATAATTCAGATAGAGCATGCTATTTTAAGCAGCTTTCTAATTTACTCCTATTATCAATTTTTCTTTGTTCTCTTGGTATCTTTATTTGAAAAAGCTGGAAAGTAAACTTAGGAGACGGCCAATTTTTGGTTCAGCACCCTGGGCAGTGCTTGCTGGTTGGCAAGCGCTAACCAGGTGCTGAAACAAAAATGGGCCGACTCCTAATCATACATTCCAGCTTTTTCAAATAAAAATACCAAGAGAATGAAGAAAAATTGATATTAGGAGTTAACCAGAAAGTTGCTTAAAATTGCATGCTCTATCTGAGTCATGAAAGTTTTATTTTGACTAGACTATCCCTTTAAACTTTCATGATTTAGCATGCAATTTTAAACAACTTTCCAACTTGCTATCTTGGTATCCTTTGATGAAAAGCATAGCTAGGTAGGCTCAAGAGCAGCAATAGACTACTGGGAGCTAGCTGCTGATTGGTTGCTACACATATATGCCTTTTGCCATTGGCTTAGACAATGTATTCAGCTAGTTCCCTGTAATGCATTGCTGCTCTTTACAACCAAGGATACCAAGAGAATGGAGCCAAGTTGATAATATAAGTAATATGGAAAGCTGTTTAAAATTGTATTCTCTGTCTGAATCATGAAAGAAAGAAATGTTTCATGGCCCTTTCAAAATTATATTGTTACAGCCAATCACCTCTTGTCAAAGGAATTTGGTAATTACTGATTTTGTTTTCTTTTCTTTATACTTTAGTGTTGTTGATTTTAACAACTACACGTCCTATTGGGCTGCACCAGACTTGAAAAACTGCACAGGTAAATACAAACATTTCTTTATTTAGAAGAGACAGCTTGTACATTGTGTAGCCAGCTTTACTTCTGTGTTCTGTCAATAAAGACTTTACCCAGTTACTATGCAAAAGGGTATGACCTAATACACCCAATATTATTTTAAAAGATGTCGGGCCAGATTATAAGTGTTGTGCTAAATACGTTTTTCACTAACTATGCTCAAAGTAAAAATGTATTGCAGCCGGGTTAGAGCGCGTATTAAGTTGAAAGAAAAAAGTTACCGCACAAGTGAAAGACCGATGCGCACTAACTTCAGAACTTGGGATACCGTGACCGCACTTACTTCTTCCCCCCATAGACTTCTAAGGGGCGCGCTTCATAAAAAAAAACAGTTGTCACTTGCGAGATAACTTGACACCATGTTCGACCTACTGTGTTAAAGGGACACTGAACCCAATTTTTTTTCATGATTCAGATAGAGCATGACATTTTAAGCAACTTTTTCTTTGTTCTCTTGCAATCTTTATTTTAAAAGCAGGAAAGTAATTCTTAGCAGCAAGCCCATTTTAGGTTCAGCACCATGGATAGCGCTTGCTTATTGCTTACCCTCCAATAAGCAAGCATAACCCAGGTTCTCAACCAAAAATGGGCCGGCTCCTATACATCACATTCCTGCTTTTAAAATAAAGATAGCAAGAGAACAGAGAAAAAAATATAATAGGAGTAAATTAGAAAGTTGCTTAAAATTACATGCTGTATGAAAAAAAATCTGGGTTTAGTGTCCCTTTAAACCCGAAGATAGTTAGGAATACTTTATTTCTATGTTCTTCACAAAGAAGAAAATGTTCTTTTTATTTTAAAATATATATTTCTGTTTTTATGCAGACAGCATATCAGTGGCCGCAGTGCATACTATGTAGTGCCCTATCGATAGGGGGTGACGGCAAAGCTTATAAGGGCATGTTCAATGTCAATTTGTAAGCTTTAACAAATGTTGAAAGTCATTTTAAAGGGACAGTGTACGGTAAAATTAATATTTACAGTGACTTGTGATACCAGCTGCAGAGTTTACAAATGTATAGGATATTGGTTCTTTAGGCATATTTTTATAAATTAAATAGGAGCTGGGGAATTTTAGAATACTTATGTAAACTGTAATCGTGATTGTACTAAACTTCTATTGTGTTATTATTTTAAGACTGCAATTGTGCTTTCTTAATATTCATATTTACATTATATTGAGAATGCACACAATTGCTATTGCAATTTTCATAGTTTACAATATTGTGATCTTGATTTTGCGTTTTCATATTTCACATAATTGCGATCGCAATTTCACATTTCATATTTTACAATATTGCAATCGCAATTTCATCTAACATTCATATTTCATAATATTGTGATCTCTATATCTATACACATCTATATATATCTAGATATATATACAGTATATATTAATAGAGGGCACATTTGATACAGTGCAATTGCAATCTTTAAGAAATATGAATATTACAAACATGAAATCGCTATTGCAATATTGTGAAATATGAAAACACAAAATCACGACCACAATATTTTGAAATATGAAAATTGTGATTGCACAATCTCGATATAATGCTATATAATGCTATTTGCAATGAATAATGGTAGTAGATTGCAAACACTGCGCACAACATGTGCACACTTACCCAATATTATATTAAATGCTCATTATTCAGGAAGAGTTCTAATATACTTTTATTATCAAATTGACCTCATTCTCTGATGTCTGTGTTTGTAACAATCACCAAGTTTACAAGTTTTGCGCTATACCAGGTGCGTAAATAAAGCAAGAAAATGAGCGTTATCGCACTTTCCATAGCGCAGCCATTACAAGTTAGAGAAAAACCTTCTCTTGTTGTGCGGCATGGTGCGATAAGCTTGTTGTGCTTGTGCACGCTTTCCCCCATAGACATCAATGGGGAGAAAGTGTCAGAAAAAAACTAACACCTGCGATTGCGGAATGGCGATCTCCTTAAAGCAACCCCATTGATGTCTATGGGGAAAAGAAAGTTATGTTAAAACCTAACACCCTAACTTAAATCCCTAGTCTAAACACCCCTTATCTGCCGCTCCACGACATCGCCGACATTAAATAAAATGATTAACCCTTAATCCGACGACCCCCAACATCGCAGACACTAAATAAAACTATTAACCCCTAAACTGATGACCCCCCACATCGCTACTAATAAAATAAACCTTTTAACCCCTAAACCGCTGGCCCCCCACATCGCAACACACTAAATTAAACTATTAACCCCTAAACTTAACACCCCCCCTAATTTTAAATTAAATTTACAATATAACTAACTTTGAATAAATAAAGACTTACCTGTGAAATAAAATAAACCTAAGTTTAAACTATTAAGTAACCTAACATTACTATTTTAAAACAATAAAATTAACGAAAAATAAAAAACTAAATCACAATATTAAAATATCCTACACTACAAAAAATTTAAAAAAATGACATTACAAAAGATAAAAACTCTTAAATTACGAAACATAAAAAACTCTAAGATTACAAAAAATAATAAATGAAATTATCAAAAATAATTACAATTAAACCTAATCTAATACCCCTATAAAAGCAAAAAAGCCCCCCTCCCAAAAAAAAACAGACGCTAACCTAACAAAAAACTACCAATAGCACTTAAAAGGGCCTTTTTGTAGGGCATTGCCCTGAAGCAATCAGCTCTTTTACCTTAAAAAAATTACAAATTTCCCCTAAAAGTAAAACCTTCCACCCAACCAACCAACTGCCAAAATAAAAAACCTAAGTCTAAAAAAACCTAAGCTACCCATTGCCACTAAAGGGGCATTTGTATGGGCATTGCCCTTAAATAGGCATTAGCTCTTTTGTGCCCAAATGCCCTAATCTAAAAAAAAAACAACACCCTAAAAACAAACAAAAAAACAACTAACACTAACCCCAGGAAATCTGCTCACAGTTCCTGAAGTCCAGACATCCATCTTCATCCAGGGGGCGAGAAGTCTTCATCCAGGTGGCGACATCTTCATCCATCATTAGGGCATCTCCTATTTTCATCCCGGTGGTGCGGAGCTGTGGAGGCGCGGAACATCGGCTCCGGCGGCGCACATCCAGCGTGGAGGATCCTCTTCATAGATCACCGCCATACACTGAAACTTGAATGCAAGGTACCCGTTTAAAAATGGGGTACCTTGCATTCCTATTGGCTGACATTTTCAAATCAGCCAATAGGATGAGAGCTACTGAAATCCTATTGTATATCTATACCTATTGTTGCGTTACAGGCTAAATGTTTGCGGTATAGCTATACCGCCGCAAATTGTACTACCGGAGACCTACCATTCCACGCGCAATGGCAAATTTTTCAGCTGTATGGCTATACCGCACTATACCGCAGAACTTGTAATCTTGCTGAATGTTTGTAACAATGTTCTACATACAGTGTTCAACACATATTCAGGCTTCTGATCCTACCTCAGTATATTCTAATGGAAAGGGGCTAAGTTTCAACAAAAGATACAAAGAGATAAATAGAAATTAGTTGGATTTTTTAAACTTTATATTCAATCTAAAAGATGATGAATGTATAAAGGGACATGAAGTCCAATTTTTTTCATTCATGATTCAGATGAGCATAGACTTTAACAAAACTTTCTAATTTATTTCCATTATCTAATTTGCTTTTTTTTCTTGGTGTCCTTTGTTTAAAATCATATCTAGATAGGCTTGAAAAAAGCCATGCATTACTGTGAGGCAGTGTGAGCTAGATGCTGATTGGTGGCTACACATATGTGTCTCTTGTCATTGGTTCACCTGATGTGCTCAGCTAACTCCCAGTAGCGCTTTGCTCCTCCTTCCGCCAAGGATACCAAGAGAATTAAGCAAATTTGATAATAGAAGTGAATTGGGAAGTTGTTTCAAATTGTATCCTCTATCTGAATTGTGAAAGAAGGATTTTGGGTTACATGTCTCTAATATTATCCTCCATGTATTTTTTTTATTAATGCTGATATTATGTTGGATCTATCTCTAATGCGTTACTGCATTGGTGCTTTAGTTAGTCATTATAAAGAATTACATATTCAATTTATATTGATTTAAAAAAAAAATATGTATTAGGTTAAAACTTTCTCATGTAAATGAAACTTGGTTAGAACAATTTTATTATAGAAATGTAAAAGTCATTCTCAAATTCTTAGTTTACAATATCATAACAGAACAGTAAAATTAAAATACTTGCATTTTATATGGATGAATAATAATGTTATATTTCCCAATATAAATGATCATTTTATCTGTTTATACAATGTATAGCCTTGTTATACTAAGAATGTAATAAAATGATATAATCTTGATTTTATAGAAAATGCTGAAGATTTAGCAAATCAGCTACTGAATCTTACTGGGAGCGGAGAGGAGCTGTCGCCAGAGAAAGTTGATGATTTTGTCCAGACTCTTAAAAAAATAGTAAATGATGCTGATATCAACGCTTATCTGGGGTCAACTGTTGTAAACGTCTTCTCCAACATCTTAAATAGTTCCGACAATGCACTATCCAAATCTTCTTCTGAGTAAGTCAATTCTATATGGTGCTGTTGACATATTTTAAGGCTTTAATGCTGTCTGCAGTTCTCAAATAGTAGTCTATGTCCTAGAACAGTGATTATTAACTCAGCTCTCAGGGCACACCAGCAGGTCAGATTTTCATGATATCTGAACTAGAGCACTTGTGAAAAAATCAGTTAATAGGCAAGATCAGATTAATAACCACGGTTACTGATCAGCTGATTGTTTCACCTGTGTTTTAGTTCAGCTATAATTAAAAGCAGGCATGTCGGTGGACCCTGAGTACTGGAGTTGAAAAACACTGTCCTAGAGAACTCTTATAGGGACAGTCTACACCTTAGACATCTTAAAGTCTTAACTTAGATTAAGCTGCAAATAGTTTCCTGCACCCCTTTTTATATCAGGAATGGTAAACAAGTTATTTGAAAATGAATATTGGTTCTGGCCACTTTGAAGTGACTACCAAGCTCCACCCACTGGTGACATCACGAGCTGGGCTGCATATGGTTTCCAATCATAAAAGACTCACTAACTGGATTCAACAGACTGTTAATGCTGTTAAGTAGAGTACCTAGATGCAGCCCAGATAGTGATTTAATCAGTGGGCGGGGCTTGACAGCCATTTCAAAGTGACCAGAAACAATATTCATTTTAAAATTTGTATTCATTTTATTTTAAATGAAAAAAATCATTCACTTGACACTTTTTTTTCATGTTAGAATTCTTTCACATAAATGAGACAAAATGTTTGAGCACAGCAACCTTTAAGGAATAGTGGGATGTGCTTATACAGACTGGAATACAAGTGGAGCACAAACAATAGGGCAGGATATGTTATATTTTCTGCACTCTCGCGCAGAGAATAATGTACTATCTGCTATTACTAGTGGATGGATAAATATTTTAACAAAAGCATCTTATTAATGTCATTTTTTTTAGAGCGCCTTATACTTTTAATGCACAGGGCAGGGAGCTCTATTAGTGCGCTCATATTATAAGTAGTGAGTTAAAGGGACAGTCTACTCCAGAATTTTTATTGTTTAAGAGATAGATAATCTCTTTATTAACCGTTTTGCATAACCAACACGGTTATATTAATATACTTTTTACTTCTGTGATTACCTTGTATCTAAGCCTCTGCAGACTCCCCTCTTATTTCAGGTCTTTTGACAGCTTGCCTTCTAGCCAATCAGTACTGACTCCTATCTATATTAGCACTGTCTAGCTGTTAAATAACTGTCAAAATGCACTGAGATAAGAAGCAGCCTTCAAGGGCTTGGAAATTAGCATATAGGCCTACCTAGGTTTAGTTTTCAACAAAGAATTCCAAGAGAACAAAGCAAACGTGATGATAAAAGTAAGCGGGAAAGTTGTTTAAAAGTGCAATCATTAAAGTTTAAGTGGCAATATGGCAACTCTACCTGAAGAATACCATTATTATTATTAGTAAAGCACAGAACTACAGGAAGAACTCTCCTACTTGCACACCCTAAACTTAGAGCTCAAGCAATATCCGACATGAGCTTTACTGCGTGCTTCCATATAAGGCCTCGCTTCCATTGAGTCGTAATTCAGTTTGCGTGCACTCGCAAACCGTTAAATATGCTGTCGAAAGCAATAGCGTTTAACGACTGTTTCCAATGGCGCGTTATACCTCAATATCGGCTGCCGGACTTCGGCTGCCGAAAAGATTTTCGCGTCCCATAGAAAGTAATAGAAGCCGTTAATCGATAAATTATACCAGGTTTCCATTGAAAGCGCTAACCGTTAATACACTGTCGGAGGCTGTCGATACATTGAGAAATATTACCCCCAGCTCAACTAGGTGTAAAGGAGGAAAAAAGAGCTTTTTGAGGCCTGTTTCTCATTGAAATAGCAAATCACAAAAAAATTATGAGTGTTTCAATGTACAAATAACATTATATATGCTACATTTATTGGTCCTATGTATAGGAATATTTGCACCCATGTTGTCATAGAAATTTCAATATGTATGTGCATATAAAAATATATGCAAGCACCACAATTATGGAACGACCTCCCGCACACTTTCAAACCTTCCCCATGCCTAATATCCTTTAAGAGATCCCTCTCTACATATCTCAAAACAGAATGCACCTGTCATTGTTGATTATATATTTCCTACCGGTTCTATGTTAAATTTTTGTGCATATATGGTGTATTATTATTTTTTTTTATTTTATTGTACCCATTGTATCAATGCAATGTTTTGTGGACCCAGGACATACTTGAAAACCATAGAAATCTCAATGTATCTTTCCTGGTAAAATATTATAAAAATAAATAAAATATCTACCTATTCAAAATGAAACCTTTGCCCAGGGATGCTATATATAATCTCAATACATATAGAAAAATAATTCAAAGGAAATAAGTTGTTTATCATGAAGATGAGTTTTATTATTACAGATTTACCCTCATTCAAATGTAATTTTCAATGTGAAAATCATATTTATTCAATACAAAACGATGACACATTAAAGTTATAATGTGTCATAGTACTAATATTTATAAAATATATGTAATGTCATGTCTGCTAAAGCAGATAATACATTTGCAATATTTAGACTATTAACCAAAATACATAAGTGCTTAATATTACATACTTCAAGAGATATGAAGTATTGTCTTTAACATGGAGTTATTGAAACATTTTAAAAGTGCATTGTGCATTGGTCCCAGGGAGAGTCTGTGTCTGTTCATATGATGTCAATTAAAATGTATTAATCACCTCTATATCATGGCAATCACATATATGTTGTGTATACATCAGTGCTTAAATATCATAAAGATACATTTATCTAATTATTCTAAATATTGAATAATAATCTTGACAAAAAGGAGTGCATTAGTCATGATAGGTATTAGTCATGATAGGTATATATTTCAGATATTACATTCCACATAGGACTATAAGAATGAATGCAAGGTATTTGGCCATATCAACAGGAAGGAGTATTTACTTTTCAACTCTTCTATAACTGTATAACCCTTATTAGCTTCATCTGAAGGAGCAAACAACATATGCTTGTGGAATATAAATCATAACATTTACACATGTCACGTTGACTTATGTTAGATAGCATATACTGTATAAATTTCAGACACGTATCCCCAAGTATTCTTAAACGGCATAATATGATATCCTCAATAAAAGGACACATAAATTTATCAACAATGTACACCTGCATATTAATTGACATCATGTGAAATAAAAATGAATAAAGCTGTTCATTTTTAGCAGATAAACAGCTATTAGAATAATATTAAGATATATGTTCAAATTTGGATTAGAAAAATGGATGCATATTTATGAGATGAAAATCGCACTTAAAAAAGTGCTTTAGTGCAAAAATTAGATATGATATATCTTGGGTTGAAAAAAAAGAATATTAATTAATTCTTGCGGCGGGATTTTGCCTTTGGAGGAGAGGTACTTAGGGGGGCAGTGTGGCGTCTTGTGCGACGCCCACCAGCTGAATGTGAGGCTAATAACCGCGATTCAGGGTCCTGCAGGGAGATGACAGAGGATGCAAGGGAGGATGGAGTTTGGGGCCTATCCGCGAGCCTCTCCACTGCCTCTGCCAGGCGGACGAGTGAGGCATTATGGATGTCCATTTGGCTCTGTATCCTTCTCAAATCCTGCTGCTGCTGGAGCCTGGACAGCCTAAGCTCTCTATGTATGAGCCTCAGTAGATCATCCTGCTGGGACTGTGCCGGACCCTGTTGTACATTTGGTGTCTCAGGAACTAATAATTGGCTGGTTCCAGGGCTGTCTCTCCGTATTGGTGACTGTGAGGTTGTCTGTGATGGCACTGTTGGCAATACATTGGTGGGTGCAGTGGGTGGTGGTGTGGATTCCTGTTGTGCCATAGGAGTGGGAGGCATATAGTACAGATGATGCAGATCTGTATGCTGCTGTGGTGGGTGCATCATCTGCTGCTGAGGATAATGATGTCGTGGTGGGTGCATCATCTGTTGCTGAGGAGGATGTTGTGGTGGGTGCATCATCTGCTGCTGAGGAGGATGTTGTGGGGGGTGCATCATCTGCTGCTGAGGAGGATGTTGTGGGGGGTGCATCATCTGCTGCGGTGGGTGCAGCTGTGGGGGCTGTGCCATTTGTTGCTGCGAAGTATGCATGAACTGCCATTGTTGAGGAGGATGAGTCTGCTGGGGTTCAGAACCCAAAACATGAAATGTTGTCTCCGAAGTAGATGGAGAAGGGCATGATACATCCTCCACCTCATATGCCCTAGGCTGCTGCATATCATCTTCTAAGAGGCTGATATAGGAGGTAGTGTCACCATAGATATCCTCATCCTCCTCAGTGAATGTAGGAACATCCTGCTGTGGTGTTGGTGCAGCTTCATACTCCTCCTGTTCGGAACCTACAAATAAATATACGGTATGTTTACATTATCTATCTAATAGAATATATTACTTTGTAGCATAACAATACAGACTATTATATTCCATATTTATGTGTATATATGTACACACACACACATACACACACACACACACACACACATACACACACACACACACACACACATACACACACACACACACACACACATACACACACACACACACATACACACACATACACACACACACACATACATACATATAGTGTGTTTGGGATAAAATCAAAGCATATATGACCATAACTGAGGAATCTTTATAGACTGTGTCTTAAAGGAACATTGTTAAAGGGACACTGTACCCAAATATTTTCTTTTGTTCAGATAGAGCATGCAATTTTATTCAACTTTCGGATTTACTCCTATTTTCAAATGTTCTTTATTCTCTTGGTATCTTTATTTGAAATGCAAGAATGTAAGTTTAGATGGTGGCCCATTTTTGGTGAACAACCTAGGTTGTCCTTGCTGATTGGTGGATAAATGCATCCACCAATCAAAAACTGCTGTCCAGAGTTCTGAACCTAGAAAAAAAGCTTACATGTCTTATTTTTCATGTAAAGATAGCAAGAGAATGAAGAGAAATTCATAATAGGAGTAAATTAGAAAGTTGCTTAAAATTGCATGCTGTATCTGAATCACAAAATAAATATTTTGGGTACAGTGTCCCTTTAAGGACAATGACACATGATTTATATGAAATGCTTAATATTCTTGGATATTATATTATCAATATTCTTGCTTGTCGGAGCAGATATACAATACAGAGTGCTTGCTGAACATATTAAATACAACTATGTAAATTTAGATTCATAGCTAAACACAGATGGGTATTTATGATATACAACATATATACATCACATATATGGTTATATTTAATATTGAATATTCACCTTCATACACCTCTTCAGGTGGCACAGAGGTGTCCATTGTCCCCTTACATCCGTAAACAGATTCATCCGAGATGACATTGGACAGCATCTCCTCCCATGACCTTAGGTGTATTCTCTTGCTAGGACCACCACCTGTCCCACGTGCATATTTGGCCTGCTGTGCCAGCTTAGCTTTGGTTTCCCTCCTGCAGTCATGATAGCGGTGTTTAATGCTGGCAGTAGAACGATTACGTCCTAAGCAGCTGACTGCCACTCGAATCTCCTCCCACAGCTTATTCCGGACAGCCGGCCTCAGGTTAGGGTTCTCCAGCTGAGCTGCCCTCTCCAAGTATGCCTCAACAAGAGCCTCCTTTTCCTCCTCAGAGTACCTCTCCTCTCTTAGCCTGCCCTTCACACCTGAAGGGCCAGCAGACACAGACTCTCCCTCCTGTGACTGGGGACCAGCCCTCTCTACCTCCTCTGTCCCTGCAGGCTGTGACAGGCTACCACCAGCCCCACCCCCCGTTGCCACAGTCTGCCCCACTTTCCCTTTTCTTTTTGTGCCTAGCTGAGGCTGACTCCTCCTCACTCCTCCCACCTCCATTCCTCTTCCACCCTCTCTCCTTCCCTCCTCTGCCAGGGTTTGAGGAAGGACAAATCCTCCACCCAAACCTCGGCCCCTATTCCTGCCCATACTACTCCCTACTTCCCCCCTCCCCCTCCCTCTATCCACCCTCACCACTGCCCTCCCCCTAGCCACCCCCTTCCCAACTCCACTAGGCCTATCCATCCCTTTCTCCTTCCTCCCTAACTCTAACCTAACACTAAAGTCCCTAGCTTACCTAACTACACTAATTCACCTAACTAAACCCTAAATTAAATAGCCCCAAAACTAACTACCTAACCTATCTAGACCCTAACTATCTCTATTCTATATCCCTCAAAATAAAAATAAAATGTGGGGGTGAAAATAAACAAAGGGATGTAAATGAAAAAGGAAAAACTAAGGAGGATTAGAACAAAATTATAGAAAAATAATAAGGGATGCAAATTAAGAAAGGGGTGAGCTATATAGTCAAATGAAACAAAAAATATGGGATGTTAAAAAAAAAAAATAGGATGGGCAAAATGTATATATAAAAAAACAAGTTATATAGTGAGGAAGGGAAGGGTAGTCAAAGGGGGGATGGGAAGTGGAATAAGGGGATTAATGAAAGGAGTAATAAAGGAAGATGGGGATATGGGGGTTAATGAAAAAAAAAATGTGAATGTGTTTGTATCAAATAAAAGTGTGTATGTGTGTGTGTGTGTATTTGTGTGTATAAACTAATGTGTGTTAATTAACTAATGTATGGATGTGTGTGTGTGTGTTCCTAATATTATATGAGGCCTACAATAAGAATATATGAAAATCAAATATCAAACTCTCCACTAACTCTCAAACAACTCTCAAAAACCCAAAACTCCTACCAACGCAACTAGCTCCCGTGTCTTTCTCTCTAGAGGCGATCACAGGTAAAGAGCGCAGGCGCAAACCGTTATTCTTATAGACAGAGGTCAGGTTACCATGGCAATGCACTTGTTATGGCGCGCTTTTCGACAAATCCGACATCGGTTGGCAACGCAAACTTACGTACGGCCGAAAAGAGCGACTGCGCGCAACACGCTAATCTTTTCAATGGAAACCTGGTACTAAAATGGAGCCGTAAATTACTTTTAGCTGTCGACCGCTTCGGTAGCTTACGGCTCCATTTTTAACGACTCAATGGAAGCGAGGCCTTAGTCTATTACGTGTATGTCTAGCTGACATACAGATGTTTAGACTAGCACTTGTAAAATGACCTTAAATATAGACATTTTATAGATTAAGTGATGCTGATGCATAATAGTTTTTGTGTTCCACTTGAAATCTTATCCACCGTGGGTTTATTCTTTAAAATTACATATTACTTGTATTACACTTGAAAGCAATGCAGCATATCTGTAAAAAGCTGACTAGAAAATATCACATGAACATCTCTTTGTAAAAAAAAAGGGGAGTGTGCCTGCACTTGCCAAACACATTTACAAATATGATAAACCACTTTCAAGTGATTCCGAATTTTGGTACCATGTCCCTTTAATTCCCAATAAAAGGAAAGAAAGGGGATATGCCAGATAGGACCACTCCTTGATATCTTGGGGTCCAGTAAAAATACTTTTAACCCAAGTATACCTCGCTGTGAGCCTTATGTCATAGAAACCATCCGTCCTAACTCCCCACACAAACCAGCCAGAAAATACCTGTCCTATGCTGATCCACACTTCGGGAAGACAAGTAGACACCAACCTCAACAGCCTGTGCTATGTTGCCGCTTCAGGTGGGACCCAGCCGGCTGAAAATAAACCCCAACGCTATCTAGCGTGTACCGTATAGTCAGATTCACTCACCACAGTTAGGCAGCACACCGACTCGCTGCACCGCGAGGAGGGAGGTGACGTCTCTGATGACGTTTGCAGAGTTCCGTAATCACGTAGTAGGCAGTCCTGTGCCTCAACTGGCCAATGGGGGAGGAGGAGTGTTATGGAGCAAAAAGTCGGTAAGTGTCATCCAAATGAATTCAAAAGACAACTTCGGTATACAAGGCTATTGGAGTGCAATTGCCAATGATCTGTCCTGCTGGTGTAAAGCCAAGTAACAAAGAAAGTTCGGACAGTCCGTGGTATAAAAAACAAAATTTATTTACCATTTAAAATAGTAAAAAAATTCATTATATCTAAATATTGAATACTACATATATTGAATATAATATAATGTTTGATATTGAATTTTTAAACATTACAGTATCCTGGTCTTTGCATATATCTTCATATTAGCTACATGGGATATTCTGTATTTATTTTGTGTATTTTATATTGGTATATTGACTTTATTCTTTGAGGCATATGTTCTTTGTGTATTGAGATAACAATGTATGTAATATAATACAACACACTGGTAGGAAGTATTTGTGCGGCGAAGAGGTGTTTAGCGTATTAATGCACCTGTATACAGTATTCCTATTGTATTAGAAGGTGGTAATCTTGTTATTTCTCTTTATAGGATACGTATGCATTTTGGGAAAATTTGCGTGTTATTCATAGGTTTTTTATATTTTAATTTATATATTAGATTATAATTATACCATCTATGTTAATGCATTACCTATTATATAACGCACTATGTATGTTTCCATGAATTTGTTTCTTTATTTATTTCCCCATTTTCTAAATTCCCAATTTACTAAATTTCAATTTGTTAATAAGCAATATCAACTACTGAATGTCTTGCCATTTATACAAATGTATCTATCAATGAATTTTTGAATTCATGTATTTTCAACAATTGTGTAGGGTAGTAAGGTGTATACTGGTCTACTATTCAGGGAGTAGGCGTGTTCTTGTTATCAATTAATTTTCAACCAATTGATTTTAAATATGTGCTATATATGGATTGGGAGGAGTCCTAACACCTATGGCTATGATTACGGCAAACGCCGAAACGCGTAAGCCAGTCTAGGTGGTATGCCTGCTCCCACCGGATGCTACTTGTTCCTATTTTAAATGGTAAATAAATTTTGTTTTTTATACCACGGACTGTCCGAACTTTCTTTGTAACTTGCCTTTATTATCCCAAGTCATAGTATAATTGATTCCTATAATGTCTGTGCCACTATTAATTCTTTAATACTATAATACATGGAATCCTTAAATCACAAAGCAGTATATCATTTTTAAGATCCCCCACTTGCTAGTAAACCATTCATGATAGTATCATAAATTGTATCTGCAGCAGTAAAAAGTAATTTGTGCAACAAAACAATACCGTATAATAAAATGAAATATATATAAATATTTTTGTGTTGTTAATATTTTGTAATATTTATTTTATCTTGTTGCAGAGCCCTCAAAACTATTGAGGCTTTGGCATTAAAGATCCACTTCACTGGACCGTCTGTCAGTATCACCTCACGTAACCTGGCGCTGGGAGTGTCTAAAGTAAATTCTACCTCATATAATGGCTCATCTTTCAGCGTGGGCCATCAGTATAATAGTTCTAACTTTGAGGTAAGTTGCATTTGTATACAAAAACTTTAGATAACATATAACATATTGATATAACAATCTTACGATCCACATAAGCAAAGGGCTACTTGTATTATAAAGCAAGAGGACAAGCTTCTCAACTTGAGAAGTTGTCTGCTCACTTTCACGGCATAAGGGCAGCAGATCCAGTTCATCCGCTGCCCATCTGTGTCATTACATGCCCCAGTGAGCGTGTAAAATGTGCCCCTTCTCTCTTGTGAACAATTTGAGTAAGAGAAGGGCCTGTCAATCACCCCGAAAAAGTTTAGGGGATTTCTCTCCACCACATCAGAGGTGGGGAAGAGTGTAAGAAGCAGCGGCCATTACATTACATTAAAAAATGTATTGTTTTTATATATATTTTTTTGTAACTTTGTTTGTTATTATCACTAACCTATCACTCATGCACACACAGCAGTCCCACATTGAGTTATGTTTAAAAAAAAATCCCTTCACTACTGTTAACGGCTTTAAAAATAAGCTTAATTTTGCACATTCTATATCTTGGAGTTAAAATAAAAATAATATGATACAAATTGTCACTAATGTTGGTTGTTCTATTGATCAGTGACTACTCAATGAGAAGACTAGCATGGCATGGGAAGAAGAAAAATATAATGTTTTGTAAAAGTGTGTGCTCTATCTGAATCATAAAGGCCTCTTTTTGTTATTCTATTTTAAGCTTATACTTATGTTTCTGGTGTATGGTATTTATAATTAAACAATGGCTCTATAATAATAATAATATAACAATTTGCGATTTATATAGCGCATTTCTCCCTGTGAGACTCAAAGCACTTTACAAATATACCAACATAAAGACATAAAAGTTAGAGTTTCTGAAGGTCAGATAAGAGGACTGAATGCCTTATGGAAGAGGTGGGTCTTTAGCTTTTTTTAAAGGTCTGTAAGGACGGTGCCTCTCTGATTGCCTACAGTAAAGAGTTCCAGAAAGTAGGGGCAGCGTGGCCGAATGCTCTGAAGCCTGAGTTTGTCCTTATTCTTGACACTGAGAGGAGGGATGTGTTGGCTGACCTAAGTAAGCAGGATGGGATGTAGGGTGTCAGGAGCTCTTTCAGGTCCTATGGGCCTTGGTTGTTTAAGGGTTTGAAGGTCAGCAGGCCAATTTTAAAATATATTCACCATTTAATTGGAAGTCAATGCAGGGAGTGGAGAACAGGTGTTATGTGGCAGGAGCGAGTTTGATTGGTCAGTAGTCTGGCTGCTACGTTTTGTCCCGTCTGAAGGCGATGGAGTTCTTTTTTTGGGAGGCCCAAGTAAAGTGCATTGCAGTAATCTAGCCTAGAGGATACAAATGCATGGATTAATGTTGGCATATCATCTGGTGGAATTAAGTGTTGTATCCTGGCTATGTTTTTCAGATGAAAGTAGGCAGATTTTATTACAGAGGAAATCTGCTGTTTTAAAGATAGTCCAGCATCAATCAGCGCTCCGAGGTTTCAAACCTTTGCTGAACTAACAAGTTCAGAGCCTCCAAGCTCCAGGCCAGTTGGGTGATCATGGGATATTTTTGATGCCCGGGGTCCCCTCACTAAGAGTAACTATGTTTTGTCCAGGCTTTGAGACAGCTAGCATTCATCCATTCTATGAGGTTTGTTAAGCAACTGTTTATGCGGCATGCAGGGTCTGTAGTATCTGGAGCAAAGGAGAAGTAGAGTTGTGTGTCATCAGTGTAACAATGATACCCTAGGCCATGTCGGTTAATGATGTCCCTTAGTGGTAGTAAGTAAATTGCGAATAGCATGGGAGACAGGATGGATCCTTGTGGAACTCCGTAGGCCAGTTCTGTCGGTGATAATGAGCTTTATCCTGATATTACTCTCTGTGAGACTGTGCCTCTTAGACCACAGATGTGCTGCAAGCGCTCTATTAGAATCCTTTGGTCAATGGTGTCAAATGCAGCTCAGAGATCCAGGAGGATTAGGATGGAGTAATCACCTTTGTCTCATGCCATGAGGAGATCATTTAGCACTCATACTAGCGCTGTTTCAGTGCTGTGGCAGCATCTGAAGCCTGACTGGAAAGGATCAAATATGTTCAGACGTGATAGATGGGCTTCCAGTTGAGTTGCCACTACTTTTTCAATTATTTTCCCCAGAAATGGGAGGTTGGATATTGGTCTGTAATTAGTCATGCAGTCTGGGTCTAATAAAGGTTTCTTTAGGAGTGGTCTTTTAGAGGATCTGGGAAGTCTCCTGTTTTTAGCGAACACTGCACTATTTTTGTGAGGGCTGGGGCGAGTGTTTCAGTGCATCCAGATATAAGCTGAGTTGGAGCAGGGTCTAAGTCACACGTAGTAGGGTGCAACTTTTGTATGGTGTTTTTAACTCCTTTTATATCCACATTTGTAAAAGTGGACCATAAACTGGGGCAATCTGGCATTCCATTGTAGTGGTTCTGGTGTGTAACTGTTTGGCCTGCTGTGATAGCGGTTCGGATTGAGGAAATCTTGTCTCTGAAGAAGTTCGCAAATGCTTCACATTTATCCTGAGAAAAGGTGGTGGGGCTAAGCATGCATGCTAGTTTGCAGAACCTTTCTACTGTGCAAAATAGTTGCCTGGGTCTATTGTGGGAGAGTGCAATTTTGCGTGATAAAAATGAAGATTTTTTCTACATTATCTTGGATTGATATTTATTTAGATGTTTGGTAAGAGCGGCTTTATCCTCTGGATCATATGTTTTGCGCCACTTTCTCTCGAGTTTACATCTTGTTCTTTTCATTTCCCTAATGGAGCTATCAAACCACAGTGCATTGTTGTGGGTTTTGACAGTGCGTATGCGAGTTGGTGCAATGATTTCTAGGGTGTCTCTCATGGTTTTGTTGTACAGTTGGACTAAGGAGCTGGGGTCTTTGCAGGTGCCCTTTAGTTCACTTAGATCCATATGTGATGCTACATCCAGTGGTGTCACCCCTTTTAATGAGCGGTCTTTGACCAGGTTCTGAGGTTGGTGTCTGGTTGATTGTGATACAATGGAGAAGTGAATGGAGTGGTGGTCTGACCAAGTAACTGGGTTTACAGTTACTGGTGACACTTCTAGTCCAGACTGGAACACTAGATCAAGTCTATGACCTTTTCTGTGGGTGGGAGTGGTGACGATTTGTGTGAAGCCGAGTGTACTCATCAAGCTGAGGAGATCCTGCCTAAGCAGGGATAGGGTGTTGTCAATCCAAGTGTTGAAGTCTCCTAATATAAGCCATCTGGGGTGTTCAAGGATTAAGCCAGCCAAAAGGTCTGGGAGTTCCTGAAGAAATCTCTTCCCATCTCCTGGGGGTCTGTATATTAGCAGTATTCTGAATCCTCTCTCTATTGAGAGGCTGGCAGCTATGCATTCAAAAGATTGGGTATTGTGAACTGATATTGGTCTGGGATTTAAGGATGATTTTGCAAAGATCATAACTCCGCCTCCCTTGCGATCTTGTCTCGGGCGGTGGAACACTATGTAATTGTCTGGAATAGCTGACTCTAGAATAGGCCCTGCATTTTCATCTAGCCATGATTCTGTGATGCATGCTAATTTGCATGTTTCAATAAGGTCGGAAATAATAGCTGTTTTGTTTTTTAATGATCTGGCATTGCTCTGATAGGACAGTCTTGGGATTCTGAGTTTTTGTTCTATACTTTGGAGACAGCATGTCTTCTAATGGGGATCACACAAAGAGATTTTCTTGATTTGATAGTGCAGTTTTTGTGGCTTTTAGGTTGGATCACTTCAATTGGGCTTGCAGGTGGACAGGGTTGTGGGGCAGCTGTGATATTGTCAGGATATAGAACTTTAAATTTTGATTTTCCTCCATGACAGCCCCTGTCGGTCCCTTTGAAAATGCAGAGTGATTTTAGGGTAGCCACTAGCGAGGGACTGAGTGCCGCGACCGCTTTTTGGGGTCTTAGGGAGTGCAGATCTGAGGGTGTATAGGTGGTCATTCCCTCTGCAGTGAAGGGGTTAAAATATATAGCAGAAAATGTAACAGTTTATGGTTTCACAGCTATTTTATTCTAAATAAAGGAAACGTTTTGTTCTATGCATATTTGTGCTAAAAGTTTATATTCCAGATTTATTTTCTTCCCCTATATTGTTCCTAAAGAAACTGCAAATGTTGATAAGACTTTCACTGGATAAGAAAGTGAATAACAGTCCATTGTAAAAAGCACATATGTTTTGAAAGCTGTTATCAGCATATAAAACCAGAATGTTATCAGTATTAATCGTGCGTTGGAGAAATGGGTGTCTGTGATTTTTGTAAAGTTATGATAATTTAATTTCTCCAATATTTTCTTTAATTGTTCTTGAAAGTTTCAGTTTCTAATAGCTTTGGCTAGTGAATCATAACCGAGTCAAACATTCAACCAGGGTGGAAATATGTTTGCCTAAATAAGAGTTATATTCAACTGTCTAAAAATGTTATTTACAGCTATTTTACATTAAAGTGTAAATATAAGTGAATATTAAAGCTAAAAATATGTACAGGATATATTTGTACAGTAATACCTGTAATCTAAATTTGAGTCTAAGATTAATTTCTTTTTTATTACTTAGTGAAAAGGCTAAAAAAAGAACAACTAATGTTAACCTCACTAATTCAGATACAAGAATTTTAAATAAACATTTCTATAAATATCTATTCATACCTATATTTTTATTTATATAGACATATAGGTATAGATATATATTTTACATTAAAGGGACACTCAGCCCACATTTTTTCTTTTGTGATTCAGATAAAGCATGCAATTTAAGCAACTTTCTAATTTACTCCTATTATCACATTTTCTTCATTCTCTTGGTATCTTTATTTGAAATGCAAGAATGTAAGTTTAGATGCCGACCGATTTTTGGTCAACAACCTGGGTTGTTCTTGCTGATTGGTGGATAAATTCACCCACCAATAAACAAATGCTGTCCATGGGGCTGAACCAAAAAATAGCTTAGATGACTTCTTTTTCAAATAAAGATAGCAAGAGAACGAAGAAATATTGATAATAGGAGTACATTATTTGCTTAAAATTGCATGCTCTATCTGAATCACGAAATAAAACATTTGGGTTCATTGACCCTTTAACATTATCAGATATATATAAATATATATTTAAAAAAAAAATAAAAAAAAAAATATATATATATATATTTATATTTTTTTTTTTCTGTGTGAAGACCATTGTAATATAAAATATGCATAACGCGCTTTGATTGCTCACTTTAGGTCTAATGTAGTTTTGGGCTATTTTATTTTATTAACTATAAAATATTGAAAAATATTAATAATAATTATTAATAATTATTATAGATACTGTACAAATAATTATACATATATATTCTATGGAGTTTTTAGAATATTTTAGTACATCTATAATAAATTTTGACATTAATTAATAATAGTTTTCAATATTTTGTATTTGATAAATACATAATGCACCTTAATATAACTCATGTTGTGTTAGCAAACATGAAGAATTAGTGTACTCCTGTCAGGGTTTATGTGCACAAACCTGACAAGAGTACAATAATTCTTCAGATGTGTTTGACTTTCATTATGAAAGCTTTGATAAAAAAAATGGCAGATCCCTTTTTCGATATTGAAATTGAAAATCAAAAAGATTAGAATCAATCCCAATGTTATATATTATTTATTAACTATAGGTATTGAGCTACGTAAAGCTAGGATGATTAAATGCCATGTATTAATACATACTCTCTGCTTACCTGTATGTTTTAATATCATTAACAGATTGATATGGAAAAGGGACAGTCAAGTCCATTGGCTTCGATTGTTTTACCTTCAAGCCTATTGGCAAATTTAAGTCAAGGAGACTTTTATACGGTATCCAGAGCACAGTTTACTTTCTTCAATAAAACTGGACTTTTTCAGGTAAGTAGTATGTAATTTGGATATATATATATATATATATATATATATATATATATATATATATATATATATATATATATATATATATATATATATATAATGTTGTTACCACAATCTTTCTTAATACAATTTTTTTTCTATAATATTATTTTTCAGAATAATAAAATTTAGCAGTGCTATATTGTAATAACATAAAGTTTGCAATTTTATTCTATAGTGAAATGCAGAAAGTAGCAAAACAAAATCAAACGTGACTAATGGAATGCTTAAGTATGTAGGCATAACAAATATTTAGATTTTATATATTCAGTCACTTTATAAAGGTCATTTAAAGGGATAATAAACCCAACTTTTTTCTTTCATGATTCAGATAGAGCATGCAATTTTAAGCAACTTTCTAATTTACTCCTATTATCAATTTTTCTTCATTCTCTTGCTATCTTTATTTGAAAAAGAACGCGTCTAAGCTAAGGAGCTAGCCAATTTTTGTTTCAGTACCCTGGACAGCACTTGTATATTGGTGAGTTCATTTAGCCACCAATCAGCAAGCACAACCCAGTTGGTGAACCAAAAATGGGCTGGCTTCTAAACTTACAGTCTTGCTTTTCAAATAAAGATAGCAAGAGAATGAAGAAAAATTGATAATGGGAGTAAATTAGAAAGATGCTTAAAATTGCCTGCTCTACCTGAATCATGAAAGAAAAAAGTTGGGTTCAGTATCCCGTTAATAATAATAGATAGGAATTCTAGTGTTTAATTCTTAATGAAATATAATAGATTTAATTTTTTAACCTTTGTGGCTAATTGTTTATTGTATTTTTTATTATTCTTGAATATTATAAACAATTAAAAAAAAAGTCAAGTGATGACCATTTAAAAAACAAAAACAAAAAAACAACCCTTTTCCTGTGACATTTCAACATACATTTTAATAATTATATTTGAAGCATCATGATATTGTGAATTGTTACATTATTGTTACAAACAATCCTATATAGCAAGGGTCAGCAACCTTGGGTCCCCAGATGTTTTGGAACTTCATTTCCCATGATGCTGAGACGCTCTTTCGGCTGTCTGAACATCATGGGAAATGTAGTTCCAAAAACATCTGGGGACCGAAGGTTGCTGACCACTGTCGTTCAGCATTATTTGTAGCAGGATTTACTATTGCTGATTTATAAAAATAAGCTATTAGTAATTTTTCAAGTAATCTGTTTGGAGGTGATTGCATTATTTAGTTGGACTTATTTAAATACATTTTTGTAAATTTCTGGAATGAAATATTGGCTTATATACTTCATTTTAAGTTTGACCATTGAATATATTAATGTATATTTTTCTATGTGTTCATTTATATATCTGCCTCTCTCTCTCTCTCTCTCTCTCTCTCTCTCTCTCTCTCTCTCTCTCTCTCTCTATATATATATATATATATATATATATATATATATATATATATATATATATATATATATATATATATACAGTATATATGTATATATGATACAAATAATAATCTAGCCCACCAGTACAACATCTACCAGGGTGCTACTACAAAAGTAATATATTCAAAATTATGGAAGGACTCTTATAAAGTGTGTCAAACAGATTTATTATTAATTTCATATTTTATAAATCCTGACAGTGCTTCCATAATTTTGAATACTAAACAGGTATTTGATTTTTTATATAAGAAACACCCTATAACACCAGTTTTTTATACCTTGCCCAAGGTTCACAAGAATATGTCATCCCCACCAGGGCGGCCCATTGTGGCATGCACAGAGTCTATTTTTTCAAATGTGTCAATTTTTCTGGATAGAATTCTTTTTCCAATGGTTAAAGAACAGAAGTCTTTTTTAAAAGACACTAATGATTTTCTGATAAAACTAGAGAAAGTAAAAATGGAAGAAAGTTGGTTTATCTTTTCTCTAGATGTGGTTAACTTGTATACTTCTATCCCTCATGAGGCAGGCCTTGATACTGTGAAAAGCTTTTTGAACAATTGTAAACTATATGACCCAACACAGATAGATTTTATTGATGATCTGCTAAGACTTGTTCTATACTGCAACTATTTTTTGTTTCAGGATACCTATTATATGCAGAAGAGGGGTACGGCCATGGGCTCCAATGTAGCCCCCTCATATGCCAATTTGTTCATGAGTGGCTTTGAAAATAAATTTGTCTACATCAACAAGTCATTCAATTCTTGTTGTAAGCTATGGCTAAGGTATATAGACGATATTTTTGGCATATGGGGGGCTCATTGGAGTCTCTGACACAGTTTGTGGATGAAATTAATGCCTCAATGACAAACATCAAGTTTACACTTACATATTCATCACATGAGATTAACTTTTTGGATACCACTGTTTATATACAAGATGATAAATTGAACACTGATCTCTTCACTAAACCTACAGACAGAAACACCCTTTTGAGATATGAAAGTTTCCATCCTGAGACAGTGTTCAATTCTATCCCAAGAAGTCAGTTACTACGCACTAAGAGGATAGTGAGTGATCAAGACAGACTGCCCTTTAGGCTACAATCTATGGGTAATAAGTTTATCCAAAGAGGTTATCCTCAGGAGATTATAAATAAAAATATCATGGATCTCGATAAAAGTAAAGTTAAACCTAAAACCAGAAATGATGTAAATAGATTGGTGCTCACTATGGAATATAGTCAGCGAAGTCAACATATCTTTAAAGCAGTAAGAAAACACTGGCATTTATTAACAAAATTTAATCCTGAAGTCGAGTCCTTTAAATTACCACCAATGCCATCCTATAGACGGGTGAGAAATCTAAGGGATAATCTAGTCAGAGCAGATGTGGGGACAACTAAACAATCTGAAATTAACTATTTGACTACTCCCAATAAAGGATGCTATCCTTGTCTGCACTGTGCACAATGTAATTCAGTCATTAGAGGTAAATATTTGTCCCAAAATGACAAACGTAAACAGTATACTATCAATGGTCTATACACTTGTCAAACCAATTATGTAATCTATCTTCTCAAATGTCCATGTGGCCTCTGTTATATCGGAGAGACCACCCAAGCTGCCAGGGAGAGGTTTAGTCAGCACAAGGCATCAATTAAATCTAAAGATATGTCTCTGCCAGTATCTGCACATTTTACCCAAATGGGACACACTGTTAGCCAGCTGCGCTTCCAAGTAATCGACCATATCCCCACACATAGAAGAGGGGGTAACAGAGAACTTAAACTAAAACAAAAGGAAGTTTGGTGGATCAAGAAATTAAATACATTGTACCCTTATGGTCTGAATAGGGACTACGATCTGTATTTGTTTTTATAAATTTTGATAGGGTGTCATTCAATATGGTACCACTAGAGGCCACTAATAGAAAAAGTAATATGTATATTATCATGCCTGGATAGGCATGGGTTAATTCAATTAAGAATGTGAGCTGAAATCTCATTGGTCAAACCACCCTTTTTAAATGTGTGTTTTACTGTGTTTTAACTATGCATGATTAAGGACCATGTAGGTCCGAAACGTCGCTTTTTTTATTTGTTGTGATATCTCCAATAAAGAAATAATTCACCTTTAAGAATATTGATGCAGTGGTGCTGTTACTTTCTACATATGGACCATATATATATATATTTATATATATATATATATATATATATAGGGCTAGATTACAAGTGAAGCCTAAAGTGGAGCCTAAATTATCACGCACCTGCAAATGGGCAAAGTGGCTGATTATTGCTACTGCGAGCTCGTGGTAGCAATTAGCGCTCAGAAAATTAACCATAGATTAGATTTCTGGTTAATTTTCTAAAAGTTCCCCAATTGCCCTCAAAATAGAGGGCATTATAGTTTTTTTATTAACAACAAAGTAGCATTTAAAAAAAAAACCAAATTAAAACCAACTGCACCAGGCACATTTGGGGCTTTAAAGTTGGCAGGAGGGAAGTGTTAGAAAAAAAACGGCACTGAAAAGTGCCTTTACATTGTGGTCTATGGGAACTGTGTGTTCCAAGTAAATATATATTTATATGCTTATACACATATTAACACATACATATATTATGTATATAAGAATATACATATATATTTAAAAATGCTGCAATCGCTGCGCTACTTACCCCCTTCGCTGCGTTTAGGTTCTGATGCCCTCTCTGATGTCATCAGAATGAGGCTCCCATTGGAGCCTAGGGAAGTGTGCTTTCGTGAGAGCAATGTTTCCTATCAATGTGAACACGAGCTTGCATTCGCATTGCTGACACCTTGTAATACCAGCGCACATTAGCATGTGCTGGTATTACTCAGTGGAGCACTAATATCGCTTTCAAGAAAGTGATATTTAGTGCTCCACTTGTAATCTGTCTCATAGTATATCTTGTATTAACATTTTAAAAGTTAAAAAATACAGAGTACATTCAATGTATATTCCTGAAAATCCCTTTCTTGTAGAATAAATATTTGTGTTCCCATTACACCACCGCAATGCCCATCAGATAAGAGGTACCAGTTATTATTTAAAGGAAGTGATCTAACAATAATATTGCATGTTCTCATTAAGAGCTGTTTTGCTTAGTATGGGTGATATCATTGTATTGAAAAAGTGGTCACTTTCACTCATTTACAACTTACTTTTAATAATGTACAATTTGTTTTTTAATAAAGGAAGGAAATAAATCTGAAGACTTATAATACTGGAAATTGTACATTAGGTTAAAGAAGTTACAAGTGTTTTTCTAGATCAAACCCTCTGATGATTATAAATTAATATTATATATATATATATATATATATATATATATATATATATATATATATATATATATATATATATATATATATTCGTATTCATATACTGTACAGTTAATATTGGGTTATATCCTAAGCTGGTCACTAAAACTGAGTATTTATGAAAGGCATCTAGTGTAATCAGGTTTGTGCTAGAAATTCAATTTTAGTGGTAGGATTATGCTCTACTTTTTAAAACACAGTGAAAACGTGCTATTTGTGTGTCACTAAATATTATAGATTTAAGAGGGCTGGTCACTGTTTGCAGCCTATACTTTGAATATTTCCTCTATAACAGTGCTATGTTATAGCTGACTGACCAGTTTCTTAAATCTGTGACTGCATTGCATATACAGCTAATTGCTGACCCGCCCCTGCATTGCTAGGACTTGGTCATATTGCAGTAGTATTGCTAACCCAGACCTACAACGTGATCCCACCCAGGGTAGTGTCATCTGCTACCTATATCCCACCCTCTATTCAATCCCCTCACCTCAACATACTATATCAAGCATCAAATTACCCCCTTCCTCAACCATAAATACTGATTCCTATTGATATTGTGCAGGAACTAATGATTTAAGGTGCACAGTAGAAATCGTAATAAAATTACACTGCACATGCAGAAAAACTGAATGAAATTCCTATCTATAATCCAAATAAAAAGTGTATTATTTTCCCTATTTACCCTATTGTAAAATCAGTTTCCCCACCTCTGCTAGTGGTATTAATAGGGGCATTCAATCAGTGTAGTTGAAAATTCTCCTCCCGGTCTGGCATATTCCGGAAACATATTCCTCCTGCAGATCTCGCTTTTTTTTTCTTGCAAACTAACAGGTGATGAGATTGTGTCAAAACACTTATTACCCTAATAGAGAAACACATGAATATGGAAGATTGTAAGATACTATACACTAAAAGCAGATTAATATGATTTGTATTAGCTGCAGGATTTAATTTTTAAGCCGTACCCCCTGCTCCATGATAACCTAAGCCTCACCAGTGAAGTTTCCGTTTCCAGGGAGCTCCATTACATTCAATGGGAGAGATCTTGCAACTCAAAGGGACAGACCCCGAGTGTCCACTTGGAAAACCATGTCTGACCCAGAGGAGAGGATTGCAATACCTGTATTAGAACCACTGATACTGAATTAGCATTACAAATAAATACACTCTCTGGGAATTCATTGCAGAAAAGTCACCTTTACTAAGTGAATGTTTTTGAGGTGTTACCCCCTTCCTCAGACCTTCTGATCACTTTTATATGTCTGAGGAAAGGGGTAACACCCCAAAAACGTTCACTCAGTAAAGGTGACTTTTTTTTGCAAAGGATTCCCGGAGATTACTCTCTTAATTACAGATATTTACTTTTTTGCACCCTGGATTGTTGGTTGTTTGTATTCTGAAGTGCTAACCCTTACATGCTGTATTTTATATATATATATATACAGTTTTTATATATATATATATACAGTATATGTAAAGATCAATGGAGGAGCGCACTCTCATTTTAAGGATCCTAAGTCGGGGTGTCTGCCGGTTTATTCATCCATACACACAAACAAAGAAGCTGACACTCACTGGTCTTTTCAAACACAGTGTTTAATCTTGTATATTTTTTTTTTGTTACCAGGATGCCTTTTTGTTTCCAAATGGACAAAAGCTTGCTAGTTACGTTGTCGCATGCAGCATTGGAAACCTTACTATTCGAGATCTTTCAGATCCAGTAAAAATTACAGTAAAACACAAAACAAACCAGGTAAGAAAACAAAAGTATACTGTTTTTACTATCATCCAGATTTTGTGATTTTTACTTTTTGTATGCTCTGAATTATAAATAAAAAAATGTCAGTAATTGTAGGTGGATCTGTGGTTCATGTTTGTGTTAAATGTTTTATGTGAAAATTTGTTCAGCTTGTTTAGAACTATTTTTAAATCAAATATTTTTTTATTTTCTTTACAATTTTTTTGTGTGTATTCCTCTTAAGTTATTATTTAGTAATTCTGTAAAAAAATTATCTTAATTATGTTTCAAAAAACAAATGTAAGAAGATGTTGTTAAATACCCATAATGTTTTTCTTACACTGCTGTATCTATCTATCTATCTATCTATCTATCTATCTATCTATCTATCTATCTATCTATCGATAGACACATACCTAATTTTATTTTTATTTTTTTAAAGCATTCTGCAAATCCATCGTGTGTTTTCTGGGATACTCATAAAAACAGTATGTATAAAAGAAATTATTTTTTTTTCTCTATAAGATGTTAAACGTTTTTAGTCAACATTTGTATATACATTTCAAAACTGCACTAATGTTAGTATTGATATTTTGCTTTCATTAACAAATTTAAAAATCATTAACATATAAACACAAATGTGAGAGAGAATTACATCTAGAAAAATGTAATGATTAAAAATACTTTTTAATATACAATACTAAATACTCACAAATGCAATTTGGTATGTGTTTTTATTAAGCTGATATTTTTAATGTATTTGGTGCATATACAAATAATAATTTTATTAGTATGTTTTCTAGAAACAACATAAATTTGACACTAAAATATAACTGTACTATACAAAATATAAAATACATAACCATTTGCTTGCTGCTCTGTATTATAAAATATTGCTTTATGATTATTATTTTCAAAACGGTATAAATAAATAAATGTTTTGCTTCATTGTACTGCTTTTGTAAAAATGGAAGTAATACAGTCACATTTATCTTAATGCATTACTTCATACTCCTTTAATTGTAATACCTGTTCTTAATTGTACACGTTTGAAAAGTATATACAGTATGTTTTCTTTTTAATATTCTGATATGTATTAGTAATAAAAAAAAAATCACCACACTTTAGAAAAGTTTTTTTTTGCAAAGACTTACAAAATGTTGTTCTAAATGTAGAATATATGTAGAAAATATATTTATATATAATGCAAAAATACAACTCATAAACCCAGACAGATGATAAATATTGAAGGATACAAATAAATACAGGATACCTAACCAAAGAAAGGCTAGTTCCAATATAAAACTTTTTCACAGAAACAAAACTTGCAGTAATAGCTGCTACAAACTTACCAAGAAACTTACAAGCAAGTCAGTTAACAAAAAGGGGTACCAAATATTATTTTAAAGCACACAAGTAAATATAAAAGGAGAAGGTTTCTATAATAATTGCAAATATATTGTCAGATTCAGTAACCCTGCACTGTCAGAAAAAAGGGTATGGTTGGGGTACGTTTGTGAACACTTAGGGTACAACTGCTGTGGTTGTACCCTTAATGGATCATAACTACACCTTAAGGAACTAATATATACGATTTGGCGGTAAGGTACAAATATGTTTCCAACTGTCAGAGGGTCCATGTCTGTACCATTTAATCCCCCCAAAAAGTTACAATCACTTGTGTGACTAAAAGGTTGAGGGGGTTGGGTGGTTCAAGGCTGCCAAACCCTGCAAGTCCATATAATTTGTGCACCTCAATTATTAATTGAACATATAACTGCCAGTTACCAAAAATGAATTCAACATACATGTTGTACAGCAAAATAATTCATGTTCAATGGTTGTTGGTAATATGCAAGAAGTGTGCAAAGCAAAAAAAAAATACTTAATAACCCATATCTTCAATGATACTGTGTTGCTGGTTCTAAATGGCAAACAAGCACTTAAAATGTTAATGTTTATATTTAGAGCATCAAGATGATAACTCTTAAAGATAAAGCAAATGTATTAACTAATTACACAGAACATTTTTCGTTTTAAACTCTATAAAATAAACAAGAGCTGTTAAAGAACCTGTTTTAAAAAATAAAATAAATTAAATTGTAACCGTTCCCCAATCACATACATGGACATTGTGTAACAAGCAATCTATTGGTAGAAGGTTTATCACTAAAATGTGTACTGGGAAATAGACTCATTTGCATATATTTTGCATTGAATGACAATTCAATGTATGGTTGTGATTTTTATAGTTTATCCCTCTCCTGAATCCCCCTTCCTTTCGTTAGAGTTATATTTTATTATTATGTGGTTTTCTATATGTTTTCTATATATTTATGTTTATGTGGTGTGTAACCCTAAGTTAAATGGGGTGTTGTTAGAGTCTAGTACAGAGTGAAATAAAACAAGTTGAGTAGCCCCTTTTGGAACTGGTTGTTTAGCCTAGTTCCTTCAAAAATGTCTGTACCAGTCTTAGAACCTGCTGTTTGGCTACACTAACCAAACTTATAAAACTGCAGTGTGAGTTTTGTAATACTGTCTGAAAAAGTACACATTAAATTAATGCATAGTTGAATGTTATGTAATACAGTTGATGGAACAGCATTTTATTATGCTGTGTTGAGTAAACATTTGCCATCATGAGGAACAAAGGGCTTGTCTTTGGGGCAGTACCTTTAAAAGGCCGAATTTGCACCATGTTTTAAGGGTACATTATGGTACCATAGCACTGAGGTCCAATCTAGTCACCAAAGGTACATATATGCCTTTGAAAGGTACAATCTGCAAGGGGAACCTATTTGTACCCATGTTGAAGGGTACAGCGGGTGTACCTTTAAGGGTACCGCCCCAGTGACAAGCTGTTGTACCCCTAAAGGTACAATTTCTGTGCATTTTTTCTGACAGTGTGGCATGTCAAGATGCTTAGAGCTGCCATATTGGTTAACATAATAAAGTAAATAAAAAAGGAAGGAAAACATGAAGACATATATGTTGGTATCCAACCTCTCCTAATGAATGTTATTTTTTTTTTTTTTTTGCCCAGTCACTCAGGTAGACATTTGTACCTTGCTTCACTTTCAAAATGTGAGGCTGGGGAAGTTTGATATAATACTGGCAGATTAGCAAGTACATTTTTTTAGGTTTAATTAAAAGATAAATAAAAAATATCTCTATCTATCTATCTATTGGTATTTACACACACACATATATATATATATATATAAAAAGAACAGTACGTTAAATGTATTGATACAGTGAGATTTTTTTTATTTATTTATGCCCTTTCATTTTAATTATATTATTAAGCTACAATAGAACATGATGTTAAAAACATACATTCTCTGGCCAATATTCATTATATATTTTGCTTCCTTTAGATGGTAATGGTGGTTGGAACTCATCAGGCTGCAAAGTACTAAGCAGTGAGTCCAATGCAAATGAAACTGTTTGCCTGTGTAACCATCTCACACATTTTGGGATACTAATGGTAAGCAAAAATCAAGTTTTAATACATGAATGCCATCTCCAGTGCTTGAGAAATACCACAGGACAGAAATTTGTTTAAATTTGTTTTTTAACCCTTTCACTGCCGGACTTCCAGACAAAAACTTGCCCAAAATACCAGAGCATTTTTAGCATTTTTGCTATCACTCCATTTAAACAGAAATAGAGCCTTGTTTTTTTTTTTATTTACCTATCAAATCTATTTATATCTTTTAAGTAGACAACCCAAGGTATTGATCTAGGCCCATTTTGGTATATTTCATGCCACCATTTCACTGCCAAATGGTACTTTTTTCACAAACTTTGGGTTTCTCACAGAAATTATTTACATACTGCTTGTGCAATCATGGCACAAATGTTTGTAAAAGTTTCTCTGGGATCCCCGTTGTTCAGAAATAGCAGACATATATGGCTTTGCCATTGCTTTTTGGTAATTAAAAGGTCGCTAATTGCAGCTGCGTACCACACTTCTATTATTTCTGGCAGTGAAGGGGTTAATTAGGTAGCTTAAAAGGTTAATGTTAGCTTTAGTGTAAAGATTAACCTTCTACCTGACACTCCCCACCCCCTGATCCCTACCTGATCCCTCCCAAACAGCTCTCTTACTTCCTCCATCCCCCACTGCTAACCCCCATCTTAGGTACTGGCAGACAGTCTGCCAGTATGAAAAAATAAGAATTTTTTTTTAAATACATTTTTATTTTATTTTTCCAATGTAGGATCCCCTCTTACCCCCCAACCTCACTGACCCCCCCCCCCCAAACAGCTCTCTAAACCTCCCCCCTCTAACTGTTAGACACCATCTTAGATACTGGCAGCTGTCTGCCAGTACCTATAAAACAGTTTTATTTTTATAAAAATATAATAATTCAGTGGCGTAGTGTAACCCCCCCCCCCCCACCTGCAATCTTTAGCTAGATCCCCTTTTCTGTGTAGCTGCACCATCCCTCACTGTCCCTTTGTGTTTTTTTTACATTTCCGTAGCGTAGGGCCCCTCCTACTTCCTCCCGCTCCCTCCTGTCTCCCCTGCTGGGTCACCCACCCACCACCAGACTCCCGCCCACACCTCCCACCCACACCTCCTGCCAGCTCCAGCCGAAGATTGTTTCAGACTGTGACACACACAGTGTCACCTTCTGTAACGATCAGGCTTCAGCCCTCATATGGAGGCGGAGCTCGGATCGCACTCCGGCTCCATATGCGGCAGATGCCTGAAGCTTCAGGAGCTCCAGATCTCAGCTGTAACTTAACAGTCCTGGAGCATCCTGAAGAGACGACGTATATATACGTGGTTCGGTACGATAGCCAAAGTACCGCACAATGTATATATATATATATATATATATATATATATATATATATATATATATATATATACGTCGTATTGGGTGAAGGGGTTAAACATGAGAATATGAGTAGTATGAAGTATCTGACACAATCTCCTTAGCTCTGAGGAAAAAAAAACATTTGGGTGATTATTTCATGCCTGAGAATATTTTATAATATTGTTTTTTGTTTAATGGACATACAAGTCAGATTTAAACAACTTTCCAATTTACTTCTATTATAAAACTTTTGTCTTAGTTTTTTTGTTTTTGTTTAAGCTTGGCCTATTCCCATGGGTGCATACTCTGTGACAGCAGTGTAGCAATATTATATTTCAGTATGACCAATAAAAATGGAGACAAGTCCAAATAAAAAGAGGCAAATTCAATATTCAATATTAAAAATATAATAAGCTTTCTATAAATATTGTACGCTGTATCTAAATTATACATTTATTGTGACTCCCATTTCCCTTTAATATGTAAAGTTTTGGCAATAGAAAGGTATCACTAAGGAAATTAGTTGCATCCCAATGTTTGGATTAACAACTATATGTTTCAACTTCATTGTACAGGATTTACAGAGAACTGCAACTTCAATTGATCAGCAGAATACAAAGATCCTGACCTTTATAACCTACATTGGATGTGGGCTTTCCGCCATTTTTACTGCAGCCACTCTTCTGACATACATTGCTTTTGAGTATGTATTACTTTTTCTCAGAATTGTATAACATTTATGGGGTAGAATGCATTCTTGCTAGGAATCACTCAGAGGCCTTAAAGAGACAGTATTAAGGGTGGGCGAATGTTTCTAAAAATTCAAAATTTAAAACGAATTTTGATAAATGCGTTCTTTCGAATTGAATTTCGAATGTTTATATAACATTCTAACATTCTATTTTTTAATTTTCGTTTTCAAAATTTTCAATAAAATTCAAAAATATTTGTTTGAATGTTTAGCTATGTATTCATTCAATTTTGAAATGTAATATTCGAATTTCGAATGTGACATTCGAATTCAAATGTCACATTCAAATTTGAAATAGTATTTCTAGTCTACAACTGTGTTTAATAAATCTAATATTCAAATTTGAAATAGTATTTCTAGTCTACAACTGTGTTTAATAAATGTAATATTCGAATGTGACATTCAAATTTGAATGTCACATTCAAATTCGATATAGTATTTCTAGTCTACAACTGTTTTATAAATGTGACATTCGAATTTGAATGTCACATTCGAAAATCAGGTGGACTGTCCCTTTAACTGATGAAAATGGTACTTAATATATGGATTCGGATGGATTGGAATTTGAAACCTGCTTAAAGGGATATACAATCCAATGTCTTTCTTTTATGATTCAGAAAGAACATAAATTTTTAAACAAGTTTCCAGTTTACTTCTATTATCAATTGTGCTTCATTCTCTTGGTATCCTTTATTGAAGGAGAAGGAATGCACTACTGGGAGCTAGCTGAACACAAAGGTAAACCAATGACAAGAGGCATTTATGTGCAGCCACAAATCAGCAGCTCACGCCCAGCTCCTGAGCCTACCTAGGTATTCTTATCAACAAAGGAGACCAAGAGAAATAAGAACATTAGTTAATAGAAGTAAATTGGAAAATTGTTTACAATTGTATGTTCTATCTGAATGGTGAAAGAAATTGGGGTTTCATATATTGATTAATCTGTCTAGTTGATCCGCAAGATTGAAAAAGACTGACCCTCTAAGTTCAATATGCAGTTAACTTATTTTGTTTTAGGAAAATAAGACGTGATTATCCTTCAAAAATCCTAATGAACCTGAGTACGGCCTTGCTTTTCCTCAATCTGTTCTTCCTATTGGATGGATGGCTTGCATCATTTGACATTAATGGACTTTGTATAGCAGTGGCAGCCCTTCTCCATTTTTTTCTTCTGGCTACATTCACATGGATGGCATTGGAAGCTGTTCATATGTATATTGCATTAGTCAAAGTTTTCAACACATACATCCGGAGATACATATTAAAGTTTTGCATCATTGGCTGGGGTAAGTTTTATGTGGAATGTTAGATATTTGTTGTAGCTTCAGTAATAAGAATATTTGGTCAAATTAAAGCGACACTCAAGTCAAAATAAACTTTAATGATTTAGAAAGAGCATGCAGTTTTAAGACACTTTCTAATTTACTTCCATTATCAAATTTTGCACAGTCTTTTTATATCCACACTTTCTGGGGAACAAAATTTTACTGAGCATGTGCACAAGCTCACAGGGTATACATATACTAGTGTTTGATAGGCTGATGTTTGTCACATGATACAATGGCACGGAAAATGAGAGAAAAAATAAGTTTGTCAGTAAAAATAAAAAGTAGGAAAAAAGAGATTGATCACTAATAAGTTGCCAATTGTTCAACTTGTTTTGTTAATTTACATAATTTTATATTAACTAATAAATGTGATTAATTTTTACTCTTTTGGATTTTTATACTTGCTAGTCATGTGTACCCCTAAACATTCTTAATGTACCCAGAAAATATATAGCGAAACATATTTAATAGACAGGTTTTATTTGTATTACAGGTATTCCTGCTGTAGTGGTTGCGATCGTTCTTGCAAGTACTCATAGTGACAGTGCTTATGGAAAAAGCTATTATGGCAAAGATACCAACGGGAATGGTGGTGATGAATTGTAAGTTGTAAAGTCATCTTAAATGTCTAATATTTTTAAAATGTTGTTACATTTGCCCAACAGGTATGTTGGATATTGAAAAGTGATTGAGAAGATGCAATTTGTATACGTGCTGCTAAGAAATATCTATCTATCTATCTATCTATCTATCTATCTATCTATCTATCTATCTATCTATATCTATATATCTATTCATCTCTATCGACTTCAATAAATGAAAGGTTTTGGATGAACTACGGCAGATCATTTGGGAATAAAATTAACTGCAAACATTAACAAATTAAAATGTGGAAACATAACAAGTTTTGCTTAATGGAGATAGTATAACTCTAGACAATAATTTGCTGCACCGATTTAATTAAAGGGACAGTGTACACAAATTTTCATATAACGTAATGTAATAGACACTACTATAAAGAAGAATATGCAAAGATATTGATCTAAAAATCCAGTATAAAACCTTTTAAAAACTTAATTTTAAGTTCCCAGTTTACCACTAGATATGAGTTTAGGCTGGGACACCCAGTGAAAGGGTCTGGGAAATCAGGAAAAGCAGACACGCTCCGGCCCCTTCCCAGCATATGAAAATATCCTTTAGACAAACAGGAGCAGCAGGAGTATGTAGAACTGGGTCTACATCTAATACTTTTGGGCTTAGTTAGGAATCTGAAAATCAGCACAATATTATTAAAAAATAAGCAAAACTATGCATTGTTACAAAAACACTCTCAGATGGGCTTTTATAAATGGATCATCTAACAAAAAATGTAGGCAAAGAAAATATAGTGTACAATGTCCCTTTAAGTGTTTGGTTTAAAACTTAATTAGCATGCCCCTAGTATAATGCCAAGCTATAGTGGTGTTGGTATTTTACTTTCCTCTTATTGCACCTTTCAACAAATACAACCCTTCTCTTCCCTCATATTTTCTTCATTCGAAACACACATGATTTGCTTATTCTCTTACCTTTTTATATGTATTGCAGTCATATACAACCCCCCCTGGCTCATCAGCTTTATTTCTAGATCACTTTGCTGCCTGGCTACCTTATCTCCTTTCCTAAGACACCCCTGCCCTCATTCTTTGCGACTTCAACCTCCCTGTTGACAACCCCACAGCCTCCTCTGCAAAACAACTTCTGCAACTCACTTCCTCTTTCGGCCTGTCTCAATGGACTGACTCTCCCACTCACAAAGATGGTCACTAACTTGATCTGATTTTCAGATATCGAAGCACTATCTTAAACTTCACAAACTCCCCTTTTCCTCTTTCGGACCATCATCTCCTCACTTGTAACATCACATCCCTCCCTACAACTCTCCCTCCTTCTACCCCTCGCACCAAACTTCACAGAAGCATCAAGTCATTAGATCAGAAATAGCTTGCTAGCTTTCTTGAACCTTTCCTCTCTTCCATCCCCTCCTTTTCCTGCCCTGATGAATCTATCTGCCACTATAACGCCACCCTTACATCGGTCCTTGACAATCTGGCCCCACCTACCATAGCTCAGAAATCATATACTCATCCTCAGCCCTGGCATACTCCTCTGACATGGTGCCTACACAGATGTTCCTGTACAGCTGAGCAACACTGGCGAAAATCTCAGAGTTCAGCTGACTTTCTTCACTACAAGTTCATCTTGAACTCTTACTATTCTGCCCTTAAAGGGACATGAAACCACAAAAATGTATTTCATGATTCAGATAGAGAATACAATTTTAAACAACTTTCCAATTTACTTCTATCATTTAATTTGCTTCCTTCTCTTTTTATCCTTTGCTGAAAGGTTTATCTAGGCAAGCTCAGAAGCAGCAGAGAACCTAGGTTCTAGTTGTTGATTGGTTGCTGCATATCTATATCAATTATGATTGGCTCAACAATGTGTTCAGTTAGAAACCATTAGTGCATCGCTGCTCCTTCAACAAATGGTACCAAGAGAATGAAACAAATTAGGTAATAGAAGTAAATTAGAAAGTTGTTTAATATTGTATTCTCTATCTGAATCATGAAAGAAAAAAAATGGGTTTCATGTCCCTTTAATCTATATAAACAACATTACTTTGCCACTCTTATCTCTACTCTTTCTTCAAACCCAAAACGTCTGTTCTCCACGTTCAATACTCTTCTCCGCCCACCCCCACTTCCTACTACAACTTCTCTCTCAGCGCAAGATTTTGCCAGCTACTTTAATAGCAAAATAGACCCCATCAGAAACGAAATAAGCTCTCAACATGCTACCGGTCTCAAACCCCTCAAAACCTCACTATCATCCAAAACTCATGTAGCCATAAATTTATCTCTTTTACCCCTGTTACAGAGGATGAAGTTTCTGCCCTTATACTATCCTCTCACCTCACTATCTGTCCCCATGACCCCATCCCCTCACAGCTACTCCCGCCCTCTCTTCTACCCTTACCCCTATACTCACACACATCTTCAACCTCTCCCTCAGCACTGGTATATTTCCCTTATCTCTTAAACACGCACTGGTCACACCTATCCTCAAAAAACCTTCTCTCGATCCAACCTCCCCATCCAACTACCACCCTATTTCTCTACTCCCTCTTTCATCGAAGCTTCTTGAAAAGCTAGTATATATATATGTCTATCCCATTTCCTTACACTAAACTCCCTCCTTGACCCACTGAAATCTGGATTTTGCCCCCACCACTCCACTGACAGCAATTGTTAAGGTTACCAACGACCTACTTACAGCAAAATCAAAAGGCCACTTCTCTCTGCTTATCCTCCTTGATCTGTCTGCAGCCTTTGATACTGTCGACCACCCTCTTTTGCTCCAAACCCTCCAATCCTTTGGCATTTGCGACACAGCTCTCTTGTAGTTATCTTCCTATCTGTCTAACCATACCTTTAGTGTAGCCTTCTCTGGGGCATCCTCTGCCCCGTTACCACTTTCTCTTGGGGTACTGCAAGGCTCTGTCCTTGGTCCCTTTTTCTTCTCAATCTACACATCATCTTTCGGTTCCTTAATAAAGTCCCATGGGTTTCAATACCATTTGTCTGTCGATGACACCCAAATCTACCTCTCTGCACCAGACCTATCTTCTTCCTTGCAAACCCGTGTCACTGTCTTTCTCATATATCATCTTGGATGTCCTCTCACTACCTTAAGCTAAATCTCTCCAAAAACTGAGCTCCTTATTTCCCCCCCTTCTTCAAAAATCTCCACCCCCAACTTCTCTATAAATGTTGATAACTCCATTATTACCCCTACCCCACATGTTTGATGTCTTGGGGTCACACTTGACTCAGATCTTTCTTTCACTCCCCATATTCAGTCCTTGGCTAAAGCCTGCTGCTTCCACCTTAAAAACATCTCTAAAATTAGACATTTCCTTTCCCAAGACACAACTAAGATTCTAATCCACTCTCTCATCCTTTCCCGCCTCGATTATTGCAACTCCATCCTCTCTGGTCTCCCTAGCTGCCGCCTAGCTCCTTTACAATCCATAATGAATGCCTCTGCCAGACTCATCTTCCTTAAACTTCGCTCTTCATCTGCTGCCTTCAGGCTTAAACACAACATTTTCACTCTGACATACAAAGCCCTCAACTGCACTACTCCCCCCTACATCTCAGACTTTGTCTCCAGATACTCTCCCTCCCAACCCCTTTGCTCTGCCCATGATCTCCTACTCTCCTCCTCTCTTGTTACCTCTTCACATTCCCGTTTACAAGACTTCTCCAGACTGGCTCCCATCTTTTGGAACTCTCTGCCTCGCTTCTCAAGACTCTCCCCTAGTTTTGAAAGCTTCAAGCACTCCCTAAAGACTGTACTATTCAGGGATGCATACAACCTACACTAACCTTTCCTAAATCCACTGCTATCCCCTTGAACCCCTTAGCATGTAAGCCTATGAGCCCAGCTTTTTGTAGATCACCCGCATAAGAGCCGATTACAACAGTGCAACTCTCAGCAGGGGCATCTAACCATTTGACCCTCTATAAATGTTACTTTGTATACCGCGTATGTTTATAGCCCTGCGGAATCTGTTGGCGCTCTACAAATACCTGAAAATAATAATAATGTTGCTATCTCAAATATGAAAATGGAACCTCAAATATCCTTAAAGACAGTGGAGGGCAGTATAGCAAACATAAGAATTAAGGCCCTTAGGAGTGTGCTGCTGTGAAGTGGCAACAATGTTGCATTAGTGTGGGTGGGGATTTACCTTACCTATAAGAAGCTAGGTTACAGGCCCCAGACCCTCTTTTCAGCTCATCTTCACAGCTTCCCTCCCTCCCTCACTTCAATCTGGTAAGGCGGCAATCTTTAGGCTGGGCATCACTATGGTGATTTTCAGCAGGGGGGTCTGAGGCAGGATGAGGGCTATGCGGCTCGTTTCCTTAAGTCCAAGGATGGTAGTTTTTGACTCCCCAGGTAGTGGCATGCACACGCGCCTAGTCACACCTGGTCCTACTGGTTCGGAGTACTGGTTTGCCATCAGAGGTAGAGTGACGGTTGCCCAAGGGAGGGTAGTCTCTGCAGGCACGCGCCTGGGGTCCCTCCCCCATTCTATAGATGCAGAGATCTCCCTAAGCCTTCTGCGTGCAGATAAGCTCCACTTGTGTAGGCATTCACGGGCGCGGCCCATCTTCCTAGCAGGGGGTTGCTTACTCTCCTAGCTAGATTGCCGCCACCTGTTATAGGTTTGCCTTGCTGCTTCCAGCCGGTTCTCGTGTTACATAATAAATGTGACCCACGGGTCTTTTCCCACACTGTGTTTTGTGGTTATTTATAAAGTTATAAGTATATAAGTTATTACTGTTATTGTTCAGTCAGTTCTATGACTGTTATGTTATTACAGCAAGCCAGGAGGATAGGGCATTTATTTACTTATGTGCACATGATTTTCTAAATACTTAATAACATAACTTTTGATTCAACTTTCCATTTAGATTGATTTAAACAGTTTTGACATTCCAGGATACAGCAACATTCAACTGAAGTCAATTGAATATTTATGTTAGAATGATGTAAGATAGCTAATTCAATTTTGCTGGTCAGTGTAATTTTTTCAAAGGTCACAATTTTTGCATAGTTTCAGGGGCCTTCTAACTAAAGTATCAAGACTTGGGGTATCTGAGTAGACAGAGTAACTCCTGTGTTAAGGTATATGTCAGTCAATATTTCTCTGTTTTTATATTTATATATCAGAGTTTATTGAAAAGGCCAACATAAACATATAGATTCATCACTAATATTTACTTTTAAGTGTTCACGTATGTGACTTATATAGATAAGGTTCTCAGTTTAAGTACCCTTGAGAACCATTGCAGGAGTTGAGAGGTTAAGGAGCATTTTTATTTAACATATATTGTTAAAAAATAGGAAGAATAAATAGTAAAAATTGGTAATGACAGTAAGCCTTTACACTCATGTATGTAAAAATAATACTGTTTTCAATAATTGTTAGTGGAAATTAAAGTTCGATTTTTTTTTCTGAAAAGATAAGCAGTCTTTTTAAAGTTGTGCTTGCCTACAGAGCAGAGAAACCAGAGAATTAACTGGCATTAACATAAGTTTTATGGTATCTCTATGTATTATCTATCTATATATCTATCATCTATATATTTATCTATCTATCAATCATCTATCTATCTCATGCAATAGACAGTTGTAGTTGGTACAATTTGTCATTGCCCTTTTGGGAAGAATCCAATATATGTGGCTGTATATATGTTTATTTAGAATATGTTTTGCAAACATAAGCAACAGCCTATATTTTGCAAAATTATTGATTATTTGAAGTAACTTCATATAAGCATACATTTTTATTTTGATTGACAGAAATGTTATAATTTATTCACCAGTATTAAAAGCCAAATTAAATCATGTGCATACTATTTGAACACCCCTGAGCTAAGAGGTGTCTGTTATTGCATATATTTACAACCTTGTCATCAAAATAAGTTAACGCATAATTACTAATAACATTTATTTGCATTACTGATCCTGGCAGAGATACTAAGCAAAATATAATTTGAATTTCTTGTTAAGACACAATGAATCATACATTCAGCTATGTGCAATGGGTGATGTTGCTACGTCAAAAACAAGAAGCTATTATGCCGTATTTTTTGACGCTGTATTTTTTTCCCTTCTAGCTGCTGGATTAATAGTAACATTGTGTTCTACGTGACCTGTGTTGCTTACTTTGCAATCATGTTCCTCCTGAACATAGCCATGTTTATAGTGGTGATGGTGCAGATCTGTGGAAGAAATGGAAAAAGGACCAATCGCAGTGTCCGAGAAGAAGTCCTGAGGAACCTACGCAGTGTAATCAGCCTTACATTTCTCTTAGGAATGACTTGGGGATTTGCCTTTTTTGCTTGGGGCCCAGTCAACCTTGTCTTCATGTACCTGTTTACTATTTTCAACTCACTTCAAGGTACTACAAAATTGTAATCCTAATAAGTTAAAAGAAATATGTTAATCATTATATTTTGGTTGCAGGAAAAATATTACTATGATCACAACAAATCATATTCTGGAGCACAAACTTATGTATTCATTTTCTAAAATAAAATATACCACTGCAGGTTCTGATTGGCTAAATGTTATGGTTTTGTGAAGCTTTATGGGTAACAATAAGGAGAAACAGTGTTGGACTATATATATATATATATATATATATATATATATATATATATAGTATCAAATGTGTGCACTTTTACCAACCACAGGGCAACTGCCAGGGTGCTTTAAATGGAAGTCAAACAAAATTGGTAATTAAGCACTCACTGGTCTTCAACACTAAATGTCTTTATTCCAAGACCTTGTCTGAGGAAGGGGCCTAAGTTGTCCCGAAACATCACATATGGAATAAAGACATTTTGTGTTGAAGACCAGTGAGTGCTTATTTACCAATTAAATATATATATATTTTCTGTCTATGATTAAGGCTCCCAAGGAGCTGAAACGCGTCAGACGCCCACCCCAGTCCCTTTTCTGCTGTTCATCATAGCCATTTGCCTTGTAAATATATCTTAGAAGCTTTTATACTGTTGCCAATAAACATTCACCTTTTGCTTTGAGCTCCCTGTCTGGACCCTTCTTCGTTCTACTATATATATATATATATATATATATATATATATATATATATATATATATATATATATATATATATATATATATATATATATATATATATATATATATATATATATATAATTAAAACATACATCAATTTGACAATTTTTGTAAATCATTTGTTCACTAAATGGGTAAAAGCTAATTTACACAAAAATATGTGCCTTTACCCAGGTAAAAATATGCATGGGCTAAAAATAGACATCCATACTTAACAAAACATTAAATATAAACTTATACACTCCATAAAATGGTTAATTAAGCATGATAAGTATACTGAAATACATGTTCATGATTTATTTAGCACAATAATACTGTAATTTACTGGTATACCTCACTCATACAGCGAGTTAGGTACCGGAGCCCCGCTGTAAAGAGAAAACCGCCTTAAAGTGAAACAAGGCAGTTTTAGCTTTCTTTTCACTTGCCAGACTGCCAGTGTGTTTAAAAACTTGAAATAATGTTTGAACTAACATATATTAGAGGTGCAATAGTGCTACATTTAGTTTAACACTACCACAGTGCAGTATTCAATTAGTATTTAATAAAAACTGGACATCACCTTTAAAATAGTATTAAAATTTGCCAGACTATGACACTGAGACACAGTCTACTGCAATGCTTTAAACAGACTGGACAGCGCATAACAAAATGGTGGCAGTCACATGTGTTGCAATCTCAAGAGGAGTACAGTACTGTTTCAATTTTCTTGGTTGTACTTCAGCTACATATTAGTGCTGTATTAGCGAAGCGCTGTAAAGAGAGGTATACCTGTACCTTGGCAAATTGTCCTTAGAGGAACTGGTGACCTGGAATAAGTATTGTAGTTATCATGGGATTGTCAGGGTTTTGGCCAGTGCTACAGTGGGATCTATTTACAGTGTAAACAGACTAAGGGGCTGATGATTTCAAGCTCTCAGCTCAGGTGAGATTATATAAGAAATCTCATCATTTCTGTGAGGTCCCTCAGAAAATGTTAGAAAGGCAAATTGTATCTTTAGAGCTGTTTATCTTGCTATGCAAAGCAATGAATATAAAGGAAAGAGACAAACATTACAAAATGATGATAAAAAAAATAAAATCCAAAAATGTTGTGTGATTTTGGGCCTGAGGCCAGCTAAAACAGTGGAGAGAAATCTCCAAGTTGTTTATTCTTAAAGTGACATCATTTGTACAGTCATCCTTTACTTCCAGCTTGCTCGGTGTAAGTTGGTTTAAGTCAGCTTTGTGAGAAAATTGGCTGACTGTGCAAGTTCCGTTTTGGAAGTCAGCTTTCTACAAGCCACCAACTTTTAACTGACATGGGACTGTAAAATTCAGCTGACTTTATGGCTGAATTCAAGATTTTTTTTCTTCATCCACCAACTTTCTATTCTTAGGGCTTAAGATCCTAGTTATCAAGCCTCAAGTACGAAGGTAATTAACAAATATAATTATAATTCATTATTACAGTAATATGGACAGGGAAAGGTAGTACACTTACTGAACTAAAATAAAAAAATAAAAATAAAGTTAAATACAATTTATAGCCAATCAGTGCTGACTCCTTGGTAGCTCCATGTGCGTGAGCTCAATGCTATCTACATGACACACATGAACTAACTCCCTCCAGTAGTGAAAAACGGTCAAAATGCATTTAGAAAAGAGGCGTCCTTCGAGGTCTAAGAAATTAGCATATGAGCCTATCTAGGTTTAGCTTTCAACTAAGAATACCAAGAGAACAAAGCAAAACTGGTGATGAAAGTAAAATGGAAAGTTGTTTAAAATTACATGCCCTATCTGAATCATGAAAGTTTATTTTGGACTTGACTGTCCCTTTAATTTAAAGTCTAATAATATTAAAATACACATTTAATAAAATAATAAATAAATATTTAATATTAAATTAAAACTTAAAAGTAATAATTAATGTTAATACACTTAAATTGAAATTTAGAAATATTAAAAAGTTAAAGTCATTGTATTTGTTTTTTTTTACATGTGTGCTGGGGCCGATTATCTAAAGGTCTCTGGGCTGGTGAGATTATTTAAGAATGATCGCCAGTCCTATTTCCCTGGTGGAATTATATAAATCCACTTTTTACCCAGAAAACAGAGTGTCTCGCAAAGGGACATATATAACCTGCATTTTCGTATGTGAAGAAGATACATACATTACAAAAGTGCACAATTAAATTTGTAATTTAAAAATCATACAAAACAAATAATTTAGTCATTCTCACAAAAATACACAGGAAAACACTGTATTGTTAAGGTGCATCAAAAATTGTAACAAAATTGATCGCCAAAAATGGTATTTTATCAAAAATGTAAACTTTGTATGTAAATTACATAGGAATAAATTGTATTAAATATGCACAGCACAATTCGTAATTTTTGTTTTTTGTAAAATGGTCTGTTTTATGGGCGTGTTTGAAATTTTCTTAAAATGCCTGCGTATTTCTCAAAACATTCCTGCCCTATACTTCTCACTATTTTTTTCTTGCAAATTGAAAGGTTGTCAAGGCTGTGACAAAATACTCAAAATAATTAATAACCTAATAGATAGGCATATGCATTAAAAATATAGGTGATTATAAGATGCTATATGCAGAAAGCAGAGTGATTTATATTTCCTGCATGATTTAATTTTTAAAGTGCGCCCCCTGCTTACTGATAACTTCACCCTACACAGTGACCTTTCCCTTTCCAGCAATCTCAATTAATTTCAATAGGTGACATTTCACCACTTGCAGGGACTGCCTCTTTATTAAGATAATTCCACCACGGCAACCCCTGCAAGGGTCAGTGTGAAAAACCATGATCTGATCTTGCGAGGTTTAGATAATCAGCCCCAAAGTCAGTTTACAAGGCAGTTTCAAATGAGTTTGAAGTAATTTGAAACTGAGCAAATGTTTTACAGTCATTTAGTAAACATTTAAAGGAAGTTGGATCAGAAGTTGGTTAAACTCAGCTTCTTTGAAAGTCAGCCAAAGATGGTTTCATATTTTTGAGAGCTCAAGCTTATGTGGATATCTGAACTTAAAGGGCCACTAAACCCAAAATCTTTCTTTCATGATTCAGATAGAGAATAGAAATTTAAACAACATTACAATTTACTTCCATTATTTATTTTGCTTCATTTTTTAAATATCCTTAGTTGAAGAAAAAGCAATGCACATGGTGAGCCAATCACACGAGGCTTCTATGTGCAGCAACCAATCAGCAGCTAGTGAGCATATCTAGATATGCTTTTCATCGAAGAATATCAAGAGAATAAAACAAATTAGATAATATAAGTAAATTATAAAGATGTTTAAAATTGCATTATCTTTCTAAATCATAAAAGAAAAAATGTGGGTGGCATGTCCCTTTAACACAACTGAGATTAACCCATCTCACCTGACTTTTATTTACCATAAGTCAGTTGAAGCCAAATTTGACTTTGCAGCAGGGCCTCTGATTGGTCACAGCAAAAGGGACCATGAGCATATTTTTAGACTCATGTATTAATTAAATTTAAACAGCAGTGCTTTTAAATCTATATTATATTTATTTAAAGCGAAATAAAACCCTATTTTTTTCTTTTCTGATTCATACAGAGCACATTATTATCAAATTTGCTACGTTTTTATTGTATTGTTTGTTGAAGCTCAATCCTAGGTAGATTGCATGCACCTGTCTGGAGAACTACATTGCAGGAAGCACTGCTACCATATAGTGCTCTTGCAAATGTATACTATTGCAAATATATTCTTGAAAAACGGCTGCCATATAGAGCTCCAGACATTTGAATTCTCTTGAGCCTACCTCTCTGCTCTTCAACAAAGGAATCTAAGTGAACAAAGTAAATTTAATAATAGAAGTAAGGGATTTTTTTTTTTAAATTGTATGTTCAATTTTATGAAATGAAAATTTTGGGTTTCAAGTTCCTTTCATTTGAGTCCTCTAATTCCACCATACCTTATTTAAAAAAATAAAATATATATATATATATGTATGTGTGTGTGTGTATATATATATATATATATATATATATATAGTATATATATATATATATATATATATATATATATATATATATATATATACTATATATATATATATACAAAACACTGAAGGGAACTGCACTCTCATACACATCCCATGACCCTGCAACATGCTCAGCAGTTAACCCCAGACAGGTCAGGGTGCAAGAACCATAGGGAAAATTACAAAACAAATTAATACAACACACAGAGAAAATTCAGCACTCACTTACAAGCTCTCAGCTAAGATTTAAAAGCAAAAATGGAAAGGTTAGTTACTGCATCTGGCCAAATGGGACAAGCTCAGGTACCACGTCAAGGTCTTTTCCAATACCTGAGACCCTAAAACAGCCACACAATGCAAGCTTTCAAATCCAAACAAACTGAAAACAAGGGAAGGGTGTGAATATGTGCACCCTTCTCTTGTATATATGAAACAATCCAGGTTATCATAATTTGATTGAGCAAATCAATTGAGTGGCTTTGTGTGTAAATGAAAATATAATGAAAACCTCCATTTATTAAAAATATTATGTTTTTTTACAGGCTTATTTATTTTTATTTTTCACTGTGCATTGAAAGAAAATGTACAAAAACAATGGAGGAGACATCTGTGCTGTGGAAAACTTCGATTGGCTGATAATTCAGGTAATATTTTAATTGTCAAGAGATTTCAGGGTTCAAGAGTCGAAAACATGAAAGTGGTCATATTTCCTTTTTTTTTTTTTTTCTACCTCTAAAGAGGAGCTACTACTTTACAGCTAGTGACCAATCAGTCTTTAATGCCCATTTGTACTCAGACCCGTACTCCCTGTTAGCTTTTAAACAGAAACAAACAGCTTTAACTGAACTTTCTTTCATTACTTTTTTTTAATGTGTTTGAAGTGTACTCTTTCATAAGCAGAAAAGAAATTTAAATGATTTTTTTGTCCCTTTAGCTGATGTCCATTGTAGGAACTGATGAGTCTAACAGCTCTTGTGTGCATTCCTGGAAACAATGATTAATATAATTCTTAGAGCTATTAGCTTTTTTTTTTTGTAAAATGTAATTTGCGGAGGAAAAGCCTTAGGACTTACAACACAATTTTGGCATCAGACAACACCTTCTTATTTATTAGAATTTCCTTGTAAAGGGGTTTTCAGCATATATTTGAGAAAGTAAAGATCCATATGTATCACAGTTGTTACTTAATCATGTGACAGAAGATGTGTACATTCTAGAATTATAATATTTAAATCTTTTTTTTACTTCCTTTACATTGCTAATCATTTTTTTCTTTTTAATGAGGAAAGCAGTTTTCAAATCCATTAAATGATATCCTCCATAAAATGTTACATTTTAAATACTAAAAAGTATTATTTACTTTTATTCAATATATTTTTTATTTTATTTACCTTTTTTAATTCATTTATTTTTGGAAATTTAGTTTTTTTTCAAGACCCTTGCCACTACTACATGCTACACACTGCTTGCTTGTTCAGTGCAGGAGCTCATGAATACTGGCCCTAACAGATCAAAGTATAGGACATGGCATCAGTTTTTGAGAGCTTGAACTTATGTATAGCTGTATATTTGGTTGACTTGACACAGTCTAGATTAAGCCACATCATTTAGCTTTTTTGTAGAAATCTGTTGAAGTCAAATTTGACCTTGAAGCAGAAGTTCTTATTGGTCACAGCAAAGTAGACCATGTGGACATTTTTAGACTTAAGCATTTGTTATATTTTGTGCTTTTGCCTGCTCAGTGCAGGAGCTCATGAATACCTGGCCCTAACATGTCAGAGCCAAGGACATACTATAAACATATTCAAATGCTTTCCAAGGCCTTTATCCTTGTAATACTTTGTGACAGCAAACTAATTACAGTTTCTTTCTATGCTCATCTCTTTCAATGTGGAGCTTAAATTAGACGTGTGTTTATATATATTTAATGTAACGCCCCTTTTAATAATTTAATTATTTAAATACCAAAAGATTTCTCACATATGTTTTAACATGTTGTCAAAAAAATAATAATTTTACATTAGTTTGTTTTTAATAGGAGAAAATTTCATATTTAAAATCACTGCCTTTGTTCTATGTTAGCAATTACACCAAATTACAAGATTACAAGTGGAGTGCTAAATTATTATGTTCCCGCAAATGGGCAAATTTGCCCGTTTGCAGGAGCACGATAATTAACCAGCCATTACAAGTGACTGGTTATTGCTACCGTGAGCTTGCGCTCTAACCAGGTCTAACCAGACCTCTGGTTAATTTTCTAAAGTGCCCCAAATGCCCTCAAAATAGAGAGCATTATAGTTTTTTATTAAAAAAAAAAGTAGCATTTTTTTAAAAATAAAAAATAACTTCACTAGGCAATTTTGGGGCTTTAAAGTTGGTAGGAGTGGGGTGTTAGAAAAAAACACGGCACTGAAAAGTGCCTTTACATTGTGGTCTATAAGAACTGTGTGTTTCCATAGACCACAATGTAAATATATATGTATATGATTATATACATATATATTTACGTGTTAAAATGTGTATATACACATATTAACACATAAATATATATGTATATATTCATATACTTATATATTTAAAAATGTTGCCCATCGCCTCGCTACTTACCCCTTTAGTGATGGCATCAGAAGAAGGATCCCATAGGAGCCAATGGAATTGCGCTCTCGTGAGGGCAATGCTTCCTAGCAATGTGAATGGGAGCCCACATTTGCATTGCGATTTACTTGTAATACCAGTGCACATTATAGTGCACTGGTATTACAAAGTGGAGCGCTAATATCGCTTGCACACAATCAATATTTAGCACTCCACTTGTAATCTAGCCCAGAATATTTTTGTTCTCCAGTTCAAATCTATGTGTAACATTGCTTATCAAAGTCATCGCCAGCAGCATTTTAATATATGAAAATTACACAGCTCTTTTCCTTTTAATAATTATGTCTCTGTTTACTTTCCTTCTAAAAAAAAATATAATTGTTTTTCAGACTGGAGTAAAACAGCAACTAACAACACAAAGAAAGTCAGCTCAGATAATCTGGGCAAATCACTTTCCTCAAGTTCAATAGGTTCTAACTCAACTTACTGGACATCAAAATCTAAATCAAGCTCCAACCCATTCTTTAAAAGGAACAGTAGCACGGGTAAGTCAAACATTTACTCTCTTCGTGCATGGATTGTCTGGAAAGTGTGGAAATGTGTCAACAAAATGAATCTAATATGCAACAAATTTATTAGTTGAATATTGTATATGTCTCCTTAAAACAAACAATGTATCACAATTAAACCTTTTTTCTTTAAACTGTGTTTTAATTAACTTTATTGACACATCCAGCTTTGTTGACAATTATCCAAGTGAATATTTTAGAGCATTTCATTATTGTACTATTGCTATTACTTGAATATAACTATGTGTTTAACCTCTGCAAAGATCAAGAGCAGTAATGCACTACTTGGAACTACTGGGACCTAGCTGAACACTTTTGGTGAGCCAATGACAAGAAGCATATGTGCGTAGCCCACAATCAATAGCTCCCAGTAGTGCATTGCTGCTCCTGATCCTACTTAGGTATGTTTTAAACAATGTATAGCAAGAGAACAAAGTCAATTTAAAAATGCTCTGTCTGTAATATGAAAGGTTAATTGTTTTCATGTCCATTTACATGTTTTCTTAAAGGGACACTGAGCCCAAATTTTTTCTTTCATGATTCAGATAGAGCATGTAATTTTAAGCCACTTTCTAATTTTTTCCTATTATCAATTTTTCTTCGTTCTCTTGCTATCTATATTTTAAAAAGAAGACATCTAAGTTTTTTTTTATTCAGAACTCTGGACAGCACTTTTTTATTGGTGGATGAGTTTATCCACCAATCAGCAAGAACAACCCAGTTTGATCACCAAAAATGGGCCGGCATCTAAACTTACTTTCTTGCATTTCAAATAAAGATACCAAGAGAATGAAGAATATTTGATAATAGGAGTAAATTAGAAAGTTACTTAAAATGTCATGGTCTATCTGAATCATGAAAGAAAAAAATTTGGGTACAGTGTCCCTTTAATTTTATAACAAAAAAGCATTGTTTTATTGCTTCACATGACTGTTTTTAAAATGATGTAAAGAAGAAAAAGGGAGAAGGACATGAAGTTTGTTGGGAGCACTAAACTATTTCATAAAACTCAGAGTACAGGGCCGGACTGTGAATAAAAACCTTGGCTTTACAGGATTCCACCTAGGAAATAGAATAGAAGTGTTTTTTTTAACACATTATCCTTGTATTTTTATTATTCGTTTTCATTTTCATTTTTGTACCCCTTGGCAGCTCTGAAGGGGCGTCCCCACCTGACACTGATGATTCCAGTTATCAGCCAGGAAAGCGGGGGCTCCTCATTAGGAGCAGCTAGTTTGGGTCTCACAGGGTTTTCCCTTCTTTTGACTTAACCTTACCTTCACAGAGGACTGCTCTGAAGGGAGGTATAAACATTTATTTTTATTTTTTTTGGTAAAAAAGGATTTTGGTTCCTTAGGGAGTTTGTTTAGAATTTCTCACTTAAAGAATATATATCTGACTATTTCATAAAATTAAGTTTTAAGGGATAGATTAGTGCGCCCAGCAAAATTCTCCATTTCTTTCTCCCTTTTTCTTCTGTGCATGTATCGAGGAGAAGATGTAGCACTAGGTTAATTTGACCAGGAATATCCCGTATTTATTTATTTTGTGCCATTGAATAGTGTCCCTGGGTAGTGCCAACTATTTGTTGTAAACTTATGTAAAAAAAAAGTCTTTCCTTATTTTATTCTAGAGTCACTTTCACACAAGTTTAATTGCATATTTCTGTTTCGATGTGGTGCATAATTTCTACTTCACGAAAACAGTTTTCAGAAACTTTAACACTGGAACACCTAGCCCACCTTTGCATTTTTTGAAAGTTAAACTTATTTACTTACTGGTGAACATAAAAAATAGAAACTAGCTGCTCAAAATCATATTTTTTTCTCATTCTCAGCTGAAAAGAGTAATGCATAGTTTATAACTACTTTACATTTGAAAGTAGGCTGGCATCTCAAAACTTCATGGTTGTAATTTGAAAGTTATGGAACTTTGACCCCTTAACAACTGACGGCGAAGCTATGCTAGATCTGTATGCCTCACTTCCAGAGGGAAGCAGAGTTAGCGCTGTCTTGCTAACATCGGCAAGACCTGAGCTATATCCAGAGCATGTACAGGATACGTCAGTGGTTGTTTCTGGTGTTAATCTTCCATATTATCTGGGCAACTGTAGTTTGGGTCTAGTTTATTCCTGTCCATGCAGAAACATATTTTTGAATCTTTTCATATTTATGGGGATGGGTACATGTCAGAATTTTGATATTCAAATGATAAGATGAATATTGTTTTTGATTTTTGTTCTACATCTAAATGTTTATACCGAACAAATGTTAACATTCTAATATTGAATGTAATATTTGAATACAAAATGTTAATTTGAATATGCTAATATAATATTGCAATTATTACATTTTAATATTGATTCCATAGACTTAAACTTACAACCATAACAATAAACACTAAGGACTAGATTACAAGTGGAGCGCTATTGATAGGTCAAGGTGCTCTATCAATATCGCAGGACCAAGCTAAGATTAGTGTGTGCAGTAAAGTAATGTTGAAATTGAATAACCAGAGAATATTTATCTCGGCCAACATCCCTTCAGCCCACCTTATACTTTCAATGGTTTCATATAATTACATTTTCTTATAAGTGAAGTACAAAGGTATTTAAAGTATTTCTTAAAGCACCTTCAACTTTAGCACAGTTGGCCTAGTGTAACTTTGTGTTTGCTTGAAGAAAAGCCAGAACAGGCTTTTGTTACGCACACCATAGAAGTCTAAGGGGAAAGGGATTTAGAGCTGTCCGACCTCCAGATGTTAGTGCGGCTGAGTCTTTTGCTCAGCTCAAAGATGTTTGTATTTGAAAGTTACAGTCTATAGTCAAAAATTACATTTATTAAACATAAAAATAATTTACAGCAACCAAATGTGGCCTTTGAATGTGGTAAAATATTTGACAATCCCTAGTTTTGTGATAATTATTAAAGTACTAAACCACTTTGACTTCACGATGATATCAGTAAGTTATGAGTTGTCAATCTCCTTTCACCAAAGCCAAGAAAAAAATATAAATAAATAAAAAAAAGTGTATAATTATTTTGGATTTCTCCTGTTTTACATGACACCATATTTTTGGTAGATACTGTTCACCTCTCTGTTGCTTCCATAATTGACCCAGACATTCATGTTTATGGTATAGATAATGGCTTCTAAGAGCATCCCTTAAGCAGAGGTGAGGTGGACTCATTCAGGTAATATTCCTATGAGGTTTGTTAAATGCATGATCTTTCAGCCAATGGGTTGGGTGCTCTTGCATGAAGACATATAAGGGAGAATTTGGGTTTTCCTAATCAGAAATTCTGCTGACACTATTCTTCTATCATGGGCCATTGGTTTTCATTGCTGGTGTATTAAAGTTTCCTATTTGCTTTTCATGCTGAATTGCCTCAAGGGTGATCTTGATTCTTTCTGGAAATATACCCCAGTGGCAGATAGTTGTATGCACATCTGCAATATATCCTGTTGATATTAATTAAAATAAAATGAAAACATTTAGGTATTATACACATTATACTCAATAAATTGAAAGAATGTGGGATATTGAAAGAAAATAATCAATTAATTTACCCTTTTGCTTGGCAAGTGCCTTTTGCATCTTAAAGCTCATAATAATGAAAATGCATTTTAGACATTATGTTTTTTTCTTTCTTTTGAATCAACTTGAAAGTCTAAAATAACATTGAACCGCAATAAGTTATTCAAAAAACAGAACATGGTTGCATTGTCTGGGATTATTCTTCAGTTCATCTTTTGATGCTTATAACAAAATAGAAAAAAAAAATAGACAATAATAATAATAATAATAATAAAAATACACATATATATATATATATACACACACATACATATATATATATATATATATATATATATACACACACATACATATATATATATATATATATATATATATATATACACACACATACATATATATATATATATATATATATATACACACACATACATATATATATATATATACACACACATACATATATATATATATACACACACATACATATATATATATATATATATATACACACACACATACATATATATATATATATACACACACATACATATATATATATATATATATATACACACACATACATATATATATATATATATACACACACATACATATATATATATATATACACACACATACATATATATATATATATATATATACACACACATACATATATATATATATATACACACACATACATATATATATATATATACACACACATACATATATATATATATATATATATATATACACACACATACATATATATATATATATATATATATACACACACATACATATATATATATATATATATATATATACACACACATACATATATATATATATATATATACACACACATACATATATATATATATATATATACACACACATACATATATATATATATACACATTTAGTTGTTTTATTTTTTGTTGCTTACAATATATAGAAAATTATATTTAAAGTTTTTTTTTACAATGTAATGGTGAGATGTAGAAATGATGCTATCTTCAACATGTAAAAAAATATATAATTTTATATATATATATATATATATATACTGTATATATACTGTATATATAAAATTACAAAATAGTGATGCATTTTGAGCATATTTATCACGTTAAAATATTAATATGTACATTATATTTATGTGTTTAATGTTACTCTTACATTCAGTGCTTTGTGCCTGCCACCTAATATAAGCAAAAGTTAGAAACTAATAGGTCCATAAGTATCAGTTTTCTGCCTTTGCAGAGAGAGAGCTGATACTGGGCACAAAACTCTGAATTTAAAAATAAAAATAACAATAAAAAACTAACATTTGTAGAAAAAAAAAAATATATAACTATAAATATATATATATATATATATATATATATATATATATATGCTGATTTACGTTGTTACATTATGCAAGAACCAAACACCCCAAGAAAATAAAGATTTTGGGCTAGATTACAAGTGGAGTGATAATTTATATCGCAACTACATATGGGCAAATTTGCCCATTTGCGGGTGCGCAATAAATAACCAGCCATTAAAAGTGGCTGGTTATTGCTACCGCAAGATCCCAGTAGCAATTAGCACTCAAAAAATTAACCAGAGGCCAAACCTCTGGTTCATTTTTTAAATGTCTCCCAATTGCCCCCAAAATTACAATTGAGGTCCCTTTATTTAAAAAAAAAAAGAAAAAAAAAAAAAAAAGTAGCATTTAAATAAAAAAAAAGCACCAAGCAGTTTTTGGGGGCTAAAGTTGGCGGATGTTAGAAAAAAACAGAAAAGTGTCTATGCGGTCTATGACTGTGTGTTCCCAGTAAATATATATGTATATGATTAAATACATATATTTATGTGTTAATATGTGTATATTCATATACATATTTACATATACATATATATTTATATTTTCTGCCCATATATGCGTGTCTCATGGTATGAGAACAAGGCTCCCATTGGAGCCTATTTAAGCGCACTCTCATGAGTGCAATGCATCCGTACAATGCGAACACAAGGTTTGCGTTTGCATTGCACCTCACTTGGAATATCAGCGCACATTGGTGTGTGCTGGTATTACTAAGTTATGAGCAAATATCGCTTTTGCAATCTAGCCCTTTATTTTACTTTAATACTGTATATTAAAGTATGCTTTAATATCAAAGAGAGCAATATAATATGTATCTAATAATATGTTAGAAACTTTAATGTAGATAAATAACAAATGTAAACACGGAGGGAACAGTAAGCATTTGGCCATTCTACATTTATAATTATAAGGACACATTTGATTGATGTGCATCATGATTTAACAATAATAAAAATAGCGTTGAAGGCTAATATACATTGTCTCAATATATTAAACTCTAATACTTAACGAACACTATTTGTTTGTTAACATATTATTGTTTACTGTTAACATTTGAATTCATTGCTACATAAATATTTTAATGGAATTTATTAAAATATAGGCTTTGTTTAAATACATTTTCTAAAATCATGAACTTATAAATATTTACATTCTGATGATCATTGTGCTATCTTCCTTTTCAGTCTAATCTTTTTTTTCTTTCTGTATTAAATGCATACTTCAGTGGTTAGATCATATTGTACCCATAATCATTTGGCTCAACAGAGAAAATTATATTATAAACAGTGTTCTGAAACTAAAATGCAGCTGTTTATTAGTAACGTGTTCGGGTAATTTATTTTATTACATCATTTAACTAAAAACATTTATTGTAACGTTGCATAATCTATTTTGTATAACATTAATATAATGACACCAACATAAAAATAAAACACAGAGCTCTATAGGAAATTGCTGTATTTCAGTCAATACCGTTTATAATTGGTTAATTTTCACAACTGTTAAATTGGTTAATTTTCACAATTGTAAGATGTATTTACAATAAACAAAAGTGCAGCAATATGCATGTTTATGTACAGGTTGAAAAAATAAACAAGTGCAGTCAACATATTCATTGATATTTTTTATTATTTTTTTCAGATTATATATTTGCCAATAGACCTTCAGTCAAATTTTCTTCAGTGGGTGGTGAACAGACATCTATTCTTCCAGTTCATCATGTTATTGACAAGGTCAAAGGCTACTGTCATTCACATTCTGACAATTTCTACAAAAACATCATCATGTCAGATTCCTTCAATCATAACACCAAGTTCTAGTCCTAAAAGGAAGATGCAACAATCAAACAGAAGTATTTTTTTTTACATAAAGGGAATAAGTAAAAGACATCAAAAAGGGAAACACATTTTTTTTTCTTAAACATAAAAACATTGTTCTAGGATTGTTAAATCCATAAATTAAAAATTCCTGTGCACTTTCTTTAAATGACTGTAAACAGCTGGAGAATGTGCAACTCCTTTGACTTTCAGGCTGGATGTAGCCTTTATTATATCTGCATATGGACATTGGGGGGAAAATGAACTTCTTTTGATTGCCAAGTAGCACCCTTTGTCGCAAATGGCATGTTTCCATGAAGCCAACATCCTATTTTAAGCTGGTACATCCAAAAATGTTTGCAAATTGTATACTTTTCCTATATTTGATCTTACAAATGGGAACTTGCTTGAGCCAATACATTTTATTTTTGATGTGTGAATAGTGAATCACTTAATCAAATACTGTTATTAATGTAGTTTTTTTTATACAAAAACTTTCCTTTAGTTGAAAAGGTAAGACAATTTGATTCACCAGGACAGAAAGCTGCTCCTTTAACTCTGTTCTCTCTTTTTATGTCAGAATTATCAGATTTTGGACATCATTTTAAAAAAAAAAAAATATATAAAAATATTTAAACAGTTATAACTGAAAGGAATTACAACACTATTTGTGCTTTACAATAGTGTATATTTATAAAGAATACTATAACATCTTAATATGCCTGTTTGTTATTCCTATAATCTCTAAAAAAATGAAGGGAGTTAGCCTCTCAACAAACAGAATTAAGAAAAATAATAAATTGTTTGAATTAACTCTAATAAAAAAGTAGCACTTTTAGTTTTAAGTATTGATGATTGTATGACTGACTTGGGCAGTTAAATATTTTAGAAATTTAGAAGAAAATCAAGAAAACTTAAGATTAAATATATTACACCAAACTTTTTTTTAAAGTATTTTTATTGAGTAAAACTAAAGATTTAATGCGGAATATTCAAGAAAATTTGTTTCTCCAAATATTCGATGGCTGCAGTATTCATTATTCATTTAGTTTAACGAATACTGAATTAAAACAAATATAAATGTTTTAAAGTTACAGGTGAATCTCTGGAGAGATTATCCAAAAGTCTTGTTTTTAATATAAGCAAAATTTACATTTAGAAATGTTTAGCCAGATATACAGGGTTCTGGATGTGAAGGAACGACAAATCCATTATAATATAATACACAAAAAAAGGCTCCAAAGGTTTTTCATGATTTCTCTCCATGTTGGAAGTTTTTGATCATCCACTAGTCCTGAAGTAGTACGAGGTTACAGTAAATGACTTAGAAATGTTTCTGGGTTTACATGGACTGGTAACTTTTTCTACCTGACTGGTAGCCAATAGAGATATTTTTCTACCCTTGATATATATTCTTCATGAACAGTAAAAGGGACATGAAACCTAATTGTTTTCTTTCTTCAGATAGAGCATACAATGTTTAAACAGTTTTCAATTTACTTCTATAATCAAATTTGCATCATTCTCTTGGTATCCTAGTAGCAATGCACTACTAGGAGCTAGCTGAACAAATTGGGCGAGCCAATGACATGTGGCAGCCACCAATCAGCAGTTAACTCCCAGTAGTTCCTTTATGTTCCTGAGCTTACCTAGGAATGCTTTTCAACTAAGGATGCTAAGAGACAACTTTCCAGTTTACCTCTGTCTGAATCACAAAAGAAAAATGTTGATTTCATGTCCCTTTAATTATAAATTGTAGAAGGATAGTGAGCACAAACACAACAAATCAAAGATTGGAGAAAGGGGATCATTATTACAGAATCGTAAAATGTTTTGATAGTAAACAGTTTATATATTATAGTGGCTTCATAACTAAGAACTTGAGATGTGCATTTGTTTTCGGACAAGTCACATCTGTCATGAAAATCAACGGAAAAAAAAAAAAATACTGGCGAAAATCATCAGTATTCATTTGTTTACTTTATTATTATTTTTATAGGGTTAATACTTACCTTAGCATGTTCTCCTTGCTCTCTAGAGCACATTAAGGTAAGTATTGTTGCTACTTGTGAACTTTCCACCTGTAACTTTAAAACATTTAACAAATACCGAATAGTTCAGCCACCAAATATTTGGAGAAACAAATTTCCTTGAATATTCGGAACGGAAATTTTGTCCAAAACAAAAATTGGCTGCACATCTCTACTGAGAAAATCTATTTTCACAAAACAAATAAAATGACAATGTGGATTTTTTTTTATACTTAGTGTTTTTTTAAAAAATATATAAATTATTTTTTATTAGGCATGAACACATAGTGTCTTTTTAATTTACCTCCAGATTTAAATGTTTTGATTTGTCTTTACAATTCAGTTCAAGCTGAGAATATCTGCTAATTATTTTACATCTTTGATTGTTAATAAAATGTGTGACAATCAAGGATAAAAGCTAATTTATAAGTCATAAAGTTTATAGCTAAATAATTATAGTACACTTAAGTTGTTAAGCTATATACAACACTGCATAGGAATCTGTTATAGATTAATTGGCAGAACTCTTAGTTCAGAATTTTACAGTTAATACACTAAGTAAAATTCACAATTACAGCAATCAACAGTCTTCAAGACTCTAAAAAACAGTTAACTATAAAGTTTTCATGTAGTACATTCAAATATCTTTTGATGGCCTGTGGTCTAAATTATTTTCCCATTTGTTATCTGTATAATATGTAGATAGTTTTGATTCCACTAGAGTAGAGAGAATGACATCTAGTGATTCCTATTTGCATCTCAAAGAGTTCAAATAATGAAGGGCTCTGTGATAATTGTGCTCAAAGTAAATTTTTAGCGCATCCCAGTTAATGCGTGTATCAAAAGATGAAAGTAAAAAGTTCAGCACTTGGGATATTGCAGCCACGTTAACGTCTTCTCCTTATAGACTTAAAGCAGTTATTGCTTGCACACTAAGCACATGATGTATTAGACCAACAGCGATAAACCCAAAGATAGTTATGAATATTTTGCATTCAAATGTCATTCACAAACAAGAAATTGTTCTTTATATATATATATATATATATATATATATATATATATATATATATGATTATGTTTTTGTAAAATATATATCTATAAATATATATCTATATAAATATATATATATATATATATATATATATATATATATATATACACACACACACAGATATATATAGAAGTATACTATATATTTAAATACAGAAAGAACATTTTCTTCTAAGTGAAGAACATTGGAATGTAAAATATGTGTTTTCCAAACACAGTAAAACACATTTTAATATATTGAAATTGAATGAAAATGATTTTTCATGTTTCAAGGTATTTGACTGCAAAAGGCTCAAAAGTATATATATATATATGTGTCTATATATGTATATACATGTGTATATATGTGTTTATATGTTTATGTGTGTATGCATATACACATTTACACATATAAAAACATAAATACACATGTATGTGTATATATATATATATATATATATATATATATATAGAGAGAGAGTATATACACACACATATATAGACATATATGATATTATTATTATTATTATTATTATTATTATTATTATTGTCATTTGTATAGTGCTGCAAAATTCTGTATCATTATATCCCTTTCCAATCAAATACCTTGTCTTATAACATATCCCTTTTAACTCTTATAAATATTTTTATTAATATACTAGGCGATAAGCCTGCCCAAAGGGCAGTCTATTTTTAAAAAAAAACTACAACCCCCAAAGCTAAAATTACAAAAAATAAAAAATTTAAAATTACAGAAAAAATAAACAAAGCTATGCAAAATAAAAAATTTAAATCTAAACTAATACCCCTATAAAAATAAAAAATCCCCCCAAAATAAAAACACCCCCTAATCTAACACTAAACTACCAATAGCCCTTAAAAGGGCTTTTGGAGGGCATTGCCCTAAGTTAAACAGCTCTTTTACCTAAACAAATTACCAATTACCCCCTAACAGTAAAAAAGCAATCAGCTCTTTTCCAGCCCATTAAATCCATAATCTTAAAAATAAAAAAATAAAAAATCCTAAAACTAAGCCCCAAATAGGTTCTCACTGTTCATGAAGTCCGGCGGAGAAGGTCCATCTTCTATTTTCATCCGGAGCGAAGGTGGCGCAGAGCGAAGGTGTGGAGCTTTGGATCCTCACTGGCGGTCCTCACCGGCAGCATGGAGCAGCGGCGGGGGTCCTCGGTGGCATGGAGGCTCCTCTTCATCCGATATCCGTCGTACACTAAGGATTGAATGCATGGTACCGCAATCAATTTGGGGTACCTTGCATTCCTATTGGCTGAAATTTATAAATAAGCCAATAGGATTAGAGCTACTGAAATCCTATTGGATGTTCAAATCAGCCAATAAGATTTCAGTAGCTCTCATCCTATTGGCTGATTTAAAAAATTCAGCCAATAGGAATGCAAGGTACCCCAGTAAATATGGGGTACCTTACATTCAATCTTCAGTGTGCAACGGACGATCACATGAAGAGGAGCCTCCATGCTGTTGAGGACTGCCGCCGCCGAGGACCGGCGCCGTTGAGGACCGCGGCTGATGGTCCAGATATCGGAAACACAGCTCCGCACCTCCACTCCGCACCTCCACTCCGCACTGCCTTCGCTCCGGATGAAGATAGAAGATGATGGAGCCGTCTGGAAGAAGACCTCCGCTGGACTTCAGGAACAGTCAGTACCTATTTGGGGCTTAGGTTTAGGCTTTTTATTTTAATTTTTTGGGTGTTTTTTTTTTAGATTAGGGTTTTTTTGGGCTTGAAAAAGAGCTAATTGCCTGTTTAAGGACAGTAAAAGAGCAGAATGCCCTTTAAGGGCAATGTTCATACAAATGCCGCTTTAGGGGCAATGGATAGTTTATTTATTTTTTTAGTGTTAGTTTTTTATTTTGGGGGGTTTGGTGGGTGGGGGAGTTTTACTGTTAGGGGGGGACTTAGTATTTTTTAGAGGTAAAAGAACTGTTTAACTTAGGGCAATGCCCTACAAAAGGCCCTTTTAATGGCTATTGGTAGTTTAGATTAGGGGGTATTTTTATTTTCGGGGGGGGGGGGTTATTTTCATAGGGATTAGGCATAATTTTTTTTTATTTTTGAAAATTTTGTTTATTTTTTTCTGTAACGTTAAACTTCTTTATTTATTGTAATTAAGAATCCAACCTGCGGTGGATTCTTTCACCACCCTGCTATTTTCAGAATCCACCAGGATGCAGCTTTGCTGTATTCAGATTGATTATTTTGGCTGTGCGCGCTGCCAACATTCCTTTGAGGCGTGGAGACGGTGACGGGTGCGTTACAAACGCGATTATAGTATCGATTTGAAACATTTTTTATCAGAAAGTGTATATGAGTGCAATATTGTATTTTTATATGTTAATGATGTGTTTGGTGAACATTTTTTTTTAACCCTTACACTTTACGCTAAGCCTTTAGTCGCGCTAATCGTTTACTTTCAACTTCAAATATGTGCGTTAGCGCAGTCGTGATATTGCTTTTTAAATTCTGCGCTAACATTATTGGGCCCTATGTTGGATGTTCAGAACACCATTTGCACAATTTGCTATAGCTCACAACGGTTTATAAAATAAGTTATGACCTTTACATAATAACTGCCAAGTATATTAGAGAAATATAGCACACTGCTAAATATGCCAATTGAAGGAAGGAGTAATTGTTACTATGTTCTTTTACATTAATCAAAAGGCCAATGTTTACTGATGTATAAACTTTCCACTGAAAAAAATTTCCAAACTCGAAATCACCTACCTTAGTGGATTTAGATCACAAGCCTTGCATATGTTGATGAATTTTTAAAAGTATATGTTGTTTTTTTTTACTACCATGTAGTAGAATCTTAATCTATTAATGTCCATTATTTGATTTTAAACTTTTTTTGTCATTGTGTCTAAAAGTTTCAATACCTGTCAGTCCTTTTCATGCTTACAACCACTGACTTGTATTGTTTAGTGATTCCTCAGTCTGTAGGTTATTTAATATATCCTTGCTATGCTGTTTCCACAGTTTTCCATATACCTTGGTTGAAATAATTTGCCTTGTATATATTTATTTATTTGTTTTGTTGTACACATCAAATTATGTTTGTTGCTCTCAGCTTCTTAATATTTGTTTGTATCCTGTACTCATATTGCATTGTGTGGGGCAGAGGGGCTGTTTGCTGGATTCCGCTATACAAAAGTGATCTTTTGGAGAACTGTATACCAGCTGTGCCTTTCACTGTAACATAGAAATACTGTGTGAACTACATTAGTTAATTCAACTTAGAGCAATAGTTGTATAACTTGTTTAAATAAAATAATGTTTCAGTTTCTAAATAAAGATGAATTTCTCTATTTTGCCTTTTCTTTTCACTAAACCAGTGGATGACAACATTTTTGCCCAAGGCCAATTATGTCAAATGCCTGATTTGTTATTACTGAAACTTTGCGGCCAACATATACTCAGCTTCAAGGAGACATGAGATTTTCTTGAAACAGTCCCTTATTATTGCAATGTTGGCATAACTATTTGACTTCTTAAAAGGGCATTGTGTTTTAGCCCCATTGAAAGTCACAGAATACCCTACTTAGCCCCAGAACAACCATAACCCTTACCTTAGGCATAACTTTAGCTCTAACCGTAGCCCTAACCCTATTCTTGCTGTAATTAAATCCCTAACACTAATATCCATTATGATAGTCATAGCCTAAACCAACTTCCCTAGCCGTAACTCTAAAGGAGGGTGGATAAAAATTAATGATTTTTAAAAACAAAATCTTAAAAATCAGATTTTTAAAATTTAAATCAGATTTTTTTTTTTAAATTGGATTTTTAAATTTTAATTAGGATTTTTTAAAATAAAATGCATTTTGAGGAAAAATCTTTTTTTTTTTTTAAATAAGTTTTTTTATTGAGGTAGTAAACATTAACATAGCAACAGTACATATGTCCAGATACAGATCAAATTTGAGAAAAAAAAACATCTTTACCATCCTAACATAGTAAATAGGCTAAGTCTAAAGCCATAAGGTGCCAGTAATATAGTCATGAATGCCATGTCTAACCCAGAACTATACTAAGTAACTGCAAATGAGAGCTTGAACTGTACAAAGTAACGAAACAGCAATTCTAGTAATGAGAATATAGGTTCTGGCAGAGATTATAGAAGTATATCTGGGGTGTGAATTATAAGATGTATAATTTATATGGTTGAAAGTAAAAAGAAAAGACTTGCGTATGGTAAAGATAACTAACTGGAACATATATTACAAAAACCTCTTTTTATAACCTTAAACTTAATACAGGTAAGAATGGTCCCCAACTTAGGCCTCGCTTCCATTGAGTCGTAATTCAGTTTGCGTGCACTCGCAAACCGATAAATATGCTGTCGAAAGCAATAGCGTTTAACGACTGTTTCCAATGGCGCGTTATACCTCAATATCGGCTGCCGGACTTCGGCTGCCGAAAAGATTTTCGCGTCCCATAGAAAGTAATAGAAGCCGTTAATCGATAAATTATACCAGGTTTCCATTGAAAGCGCTAACCGTTAATACACTGTCGGAGGCTGTCGATACATTGAGAAATATTACCCCCAGCTCAACTAGGTGTAAAAGAGGAAAATTGTGCTTTTTGAGACCTATTTTCTATTGAAATGATAAAACTTGCATATAATGCAAGTGTTTTAATGTAGAAATAAATTGTTATAAGTAATATTTATTGTTGTCTCATGTATAGAAATAGTTGAACTTATATTCTAACAGAAATATCAGTATATATTTAAATATAATAATATATGCAAGAACATATCTACAGAATGCAAACTAGACCTATGCCTAGGGCAGCAATAAATATTACTTATATTTATGAAGTGTTAAATATAATTATATTAGAAAATAGTATTTGATTATTAAAAATATGGATAAGTGTTTTTTTATTTTTCTTGAGAGGCGATCACAGGTAAGAAGCACGGACGTTAAACGTAAATTCTATAGCGTAAGGTCGGGTTACCTTAGCAACTAATTGATTTTCAAGAAATCCGACGTCAGATGGAAGCGTTAACACAACGTTAACTTACAGCTACACGAAAAGAGCGACTGCGCGCAACACACTAATCTTTTCAATGGAAACCTGGTACTAAAATGCAGCCGTAAATTACTTTTAGCTGTCGGCCGCTTCGGTAGCTTACGGCTCCATTTTTAACGACTCAATGGAAGCGAGGCCTTACTGTGTAAACCATATAGCAATTTATCTGTTCAGAGTGTATTGTGGTAAGATGGGGTTAGTATCTTGGTTTTATTTTTTTTGGGGGGGGGATTCAGCGGGCAAGAGCCGCTCTGGTTAAAAGAAAAAGGGGAAAGGGGGGACATGTCCGGGTGTTAAGGGGGGTATAGTGTTGTCGCTATGATATGGTTTAGTAGGATCTCTATTGAGCTAATTATAAACTTAATGGGATGGGCTGAAGGACAGCTAAAGCATAAATTCCTCCTAACGTATCTAAGGACACTCTTAGGTCTTACCAAACTTATGAACTAAATGAGGGGGGCTTAGCATATGAAGAGGTCATTATGTGAACCAGGGAGGGATTGGCTGGAGAATAGTTAATAAGATAATTGAGCAGAATATATAGTAGGCGGTATATAGTGTGTGCGAGCTAGATACCGGTAAACATTCAACAAAATATATGTGTCAAACAACAGGTAATACCTTCTGAAAATAATGTAAAGGGGTAGTGGGGATATGTTAGAGACGTGCATAGGGGGAACAGGAGTCAAGAGCCGGTTGTAAGGTGGGGATTTAATATAGCAAGATGCTATGGAATATTTAAATATGGATGTAGCAGTTAAACGTGAATAAGGATAGAGGGTAATATGTAGATTTTTTTTTTTTCTGATGAAGGGTATAGTGTAGTATAGAGGGGTGTTTAGTTGAGACTTAGAGAAAGGGTATCCTAGGATTATATGTTCAGGCCTCTGCAAATTGATAACTATGAAGAGGGGACCGCCATGCCACTAAACCTTAATGGGTGTAAATATGTGCGGCCCAAATTATGAAATGAATTATGTATGGTAACTGAAGTTGTGCAAAAATTAGGAGAATACAATGAAAAAAAAAAAAAACATTTAACATATGAAGAAAAACAAGTATGCACATCAAAAGGGATATTTTCTAATGGTGTCCTGTAGACCCCGGTAAAACAACAACTTAACCACATGTATAATAATTGTTGCTAATATTACGTCTGGAGCAATTAAGCTGAAAATAATTATCTACCTCATTGGTCTTATTTGGGAAAGTAACGTGCCCCTCACTAAATGATATCATATGTAAAAGTGAACAAGTTCATCTGTCTAAGGTCTCTAGCCCAGCTTGTGGGATTATAAGGAGTAAGTGAAGGGTACTGAGTATCACCTAACTTTTGAGCCAAATACTAGAGTTAGTTCAGAGAAAGGTAATAAGGGAGGGAGTCGGTAAGTAAAGAGGGGGGGAGGTAGTATCTGGATTTATGCAATTCACACATTATAGAAGAAAAAAACAGAATAAAAGTTCCCAAACTAGATTTAAATTGGTGAAGGCACTTAGTCACAAAGCTCCCATGCACAAGGTTATCATACCGAGGTATCTTTCCAACAGTGCCAAGAAATTTAACCCATTCCTATCTTCCAAAACCACCAAAACTCATATGGAACATCGAGCTTGTGGATTCTGAATCTGTGATACAATCCTAGATGTTGATGTCGTTTCCATCCCTCTATCTCCGGTGAGAGGAAAAAAGGTAATGCTGATTGTGGCGCCATGTTAATAAAACGTCTGTAATCAGCTAGTCAGTACCGCTGCACCTCTTTAGTGGAGTGCTGTCCTGTGTTGTAGATCAGAACTCCCAGGTTGTCTGTGTATCCGTAACTTTTTACAGACTGCATGGGAGCCGTTACTTCTCCTCGGGCAGCAAAGGGGACTCCGGTATCCCCAAGGAGGACATCTGCATATCCCCGCAGAAGTGTCGAAGGGAATATCATCTCAGATGTCCCCGGTGAGTTTAAAGCAGGTAGCCCCATATCGCCGATCTACTCCTCCTGCAGTATTTTATGAGGCCTGTCTTGTGTGTTAGGCAGCAGTCCGTCAGGGCTCAGCTCCGTAAGCTGGAGAGGTCGGTCAGCATTTGTCCCATGCTGTTGATTCGTGTCGAAGGTAGAGACTGGGTCTATCGGCTTGCGCATGGACTTACATAGGCTCCGCAGGTCATCAAATTGACGGCCCATATGAAGTTCCAGTGCCTCAAGCTGGGACCTAAGGATTGCGTGGAGTGTCTGCATGATATAGGGTGGTTGAGGATAGCCACCCTGGAGAGACTGTAGCACCTTGGGTAGTAGAAGGAGAAATTCTAGGCTCCTCAATAGTGCTTCGCAGAAGGCCTCAGCCGGTTTAGAGCTTAAAAATATTGATTATACATAAGAGGCAGCATAGTCAACTGTTCTATCTTCCAAATTTGAAGTCCTGATAGCAAAATTTCAATAAATTAAGTTCACTCTCCATTAGATTATGGTTAGTTAAAGAAATTTAAGCCGGAACTTCTAAAAGTGTGACTGAACGCCATCTTTGCTTGGACACGCCCTGGAAAAATCTATTTAAAGATAACTTTCTATTTAAGATACATTATAATAAAAATTGTATTAATCCTGTAGCAAGGATTAGTGTTTAATTACGTAGCATGAGGCCGTATATTCATAGCTGTATTTTCTAAAAAAAAAATTGGTAAATTAATTCCATTATTTCATACACAATGTTATGCTCTACCAGATGTTTCTGTAAGGTTATTTTGGACATTTTTTTTTTATCTAGAAGATATTATTACATATTCGTAGTTTGGTAGTTCTCACAACTGAGAATTTGTGTCTGCAGAAATAACATGCTTCTACTTATAAGCAAAAATGTTTTAAAGTAAACATACAAAGTTCAGAATTAAAGGGGCATAGACCAATTTATTTTCTTTTATGACTCAGATAGAGCATACAATTTTAATTAAATTTCAGTTTTAATTCCATGATCTAATTTGCTTTATTTTCTTGGTATCCTTTGTTGAAGGAGCAGCAACTCAATACTAGGAGTTACCTGAACAAATATAAGTGCAGCCACCAATCAGCATCTAGCTCCCAGAAGTGCTTTGCTGCTCCTGAGCCTACCTAGGTATGCATTTTAACAAACCACTGCACACGCCATGGCTCCAGGCTCTGACCAGTTCCACCAACATAGATGTGCCTGTATTGCACAACGAGGCTCACTTGAACCCAGAGTGCTGTTACTGCAGTAGATCAAACCAATGTTACACCAACATATACACAATGTAACAAGCACTGCAAGATGTGTGATGAATAAGAACAAAAAAACTTTTATCAAAGCAATTTATTTAAAAATATGGCTAAGCGTCTAAGCTGACAAAGGTCTGACGCGTTTCACGCCTCCTAGTGAGTATGCAAGACGCATTAGACCTTTGTCAGCTTAGATGCTTAGCCATGCTTTCTAAACTTTTTAAATTGCTACAATAAAAGTTTTTATTTTTTATTAATTACACATTTTGCAGTGCATGTTACACTGTGTAAATGTTGCTGCTTTTCAAAAAAAGCCTAACAAGAGATTGAAGTAAATGAGATAATAGTGGTACAGCTGTTTAAATTTGCATGTTATATCTGAATCATAAAAGTTAAATTTTTACTTTACTGTCCTTTTTTATTCCATTGTTTCCCTATAATACTACATACAAAGAATCAACCCCCTACTAGGTTTCAAGGAGCAGAATAGATCTGCTCCAGGACCTACATGTGAGGAGAGAGGGGGCAAGCAGTAAAAAGGAAAAAAAATAAAAATAAACTTAAACCTATAATGTTATTGTTTTAGTTCAAATAAACGATTTAATTGATATCATTAAGGTAATACTTTTTTTTTTCTTTAGTTAAAGGGACACTGAACCCAAATTTTTTCTTCCGTAATTCAGATAGAGCATGAAACTTTAAGCAACTTTCTAATTTACTCCTATTATCAAATTTTCTTCATTCTCTTGGTATCTTTATTTGAAATGCAAAAATTTAAGTTTAGATGCCGGCCCATTTTTGGTGAACAACCTGGGTTGTTCTTGCTGATTGGTGGATAAATTCATCCGCCAATAAAAAAAGTGCTATCCAGAGTTCTGAACCAAACAAAAAGCTTAGATGCCTTCCTTTTCAAATAAAGATAGAAAGCGAACGAAGAAAAATTGATAATAGGAGTAAATTAGAAAGTTGCTTAATATTGCAAGCTCTATCTGAATCACGAAAGAAAAATTTGGGTTCAGTGTCCCTTTAAATACAACTATTTTAATTGTTATTATTAGTGATGTTGCAAATTGTTCGCTGGCGAATAGTTCCCGGCAAACATAGCATGTTCGCGTTCGCCGCGGCGGGCGAACATATGCGATGTTCGGTCCGCCCCCTATTCTTCATCATTGAGTAATACTTTGACCCTGTACCTCACAGTCAGCAGGCACATTCCAGCCAATCAGCAGCAGACTCTCCCTCCCAGACCCTCCTACCTCCTGGACAGCATCCATTTTAGATTAATTCGGAAGCTGCATTGTTAGTGAGAGGAGGGACAGTGTAGCTGCTGCTGATTTAGTAGGGAAATCTATAGCTAGGCTAGTGTATTCAGTGTCCACTACAGTCCTGAAGGACTCATCTGATCTCTGCTGTAAGGACAGCACCCCAAAAAGCTCTTTTTAGGGCTGCTTTTTTTTTTTTTCCTGTGTAATCTAATTGCAGTTGCCTGCCTGCCAGCGTGTGTGTCAGGCTCACAGCGTATACTGTGCCCACTTGCCCAGTGCCACCACTCATATCTGTTATAACAGTAGTGTAGATTTAAAAAAAACAACACTTTTTTGACTGTGTTAAATAATAGCAGTCAGTTTCCTTCACACGTGTGCGTTTCAGTGCCTGCCTGCCAGGGCACAGTGTCACCCCAGTGCCACCACTCATATCTGGTGTAACAGTAGTGTAGATTTAAAAAAAAACAACACTTTTTTTGACTGTGTTAAATAATAGCAGTCAGTTTCCTTCACACGTGTGCGTTTAAGTGCCTGCCTGCCAAGGCACAGTGTCACCCCAGTGCAACTCATATCTGGTGTAACAGTAGTGTAGATTTAAAAAAAACAACACTTTTTTGACTGTGTTAAATAATAGCAGTCAGTTTCCTTCACACGTGTGCGTTTAAGTGCCTACCTGCCAGGGCACAGTGTCACCCCAGTGCAACTCATATCTGGTGTAACAGTAGTGTAGATTTAAAAAAAACAACACTTTTTTGACTGTGTTAAATAATAGCAGTCAGTTTCCTTCACACGTGTGCGTTTAAGTGCCTACCTGCCAGGGCACAGTGTCACCCCAGTGCAACTCATATCTGGTGTAACAGTAGAGTAGATTTAAAAAAAACAACACTTTTTTGACTGTGTTAAATAATAGCAGTCAGTTTCCTTCACACGTGTGCGTTTAAGTGCCTGCCTGCCAGGGCACAGTGTCACCCCAGTGCAACTCATATCTGGTGTAACAGTAGTGTAGATTTAAAAAAAACAACACTTTTTTGACTGTGTTAAATAATAGCAGTCAGTTTCCTTCACACGTGTGCGTTTAAGTGCCTGCCTGCCAAGGCACAGTGTCACCCCAGTGCAACTCATATCTGGTGTAACAGTAGTGTAGATTTAAAAAAAAACACACTTTTTTGACTGTGTTAAATAATAGCAGTCAGTTTCCTTCACACGTGTGCGTTTAAGTGCCTGCCTGCCAGGGCACAGTGTCACCCCAGTGCAACTCATATCTGGTGTAACAGTAGTGTAGATTTAAAAAAACAACACTTTTTTGACTATGTTAAATAATAGCAGTCAGTTTCCTTCACACGTGTGCTTTTCAGTGCCTGCCTGCCAGGGCACAGTGTCACCCCAGTGCAACTCATATCTGGTGTAACAGTAGTGTAGATTTAAAAAAAAAAACAACACTTTTTTGACTGTGTTAAATAATAGCAGTCAGTTTCCTTCACACGTGTGCGTTTCAGTGCCTGCCAGGGCACAGTGTCACCCCAGTGCAACTCATATCTGGTGTAACAGTAGTGTACATTTAAAAAAAAAAAAAATACAATTTTGACTGTAATAGATTGAATAGCAGTTAGTTGTCTGCAAGCGTGTGTGTCAGGCCTACAGCGTCTACTCTGCCAACTTCTGCCAGTGCACAGTGCCACTCATATCTGTTGTCACAGTAGCTTACACGCATAATACCACTAATAGAAAAAAATGACAGGCAAAGGCAGGCCACCCCGCAGGGGCCGTCGTGTTCGTGGTGCTGTGATTCCCTTTGGTCCTAGAATAATGCCCAGTGTTCAGAGGCCACGTACCCCGAACTCGAACATTTCTGAGGATATAGTTGACTGGCTAACACAGGACACCCAATCTTCTACAGCTTCCACTCGGAACCTTGACGACCATCCTCCTCCAGCTTAGCTTCGGGCACCTCTCAAGTTAGCACTCACCCGCCTGCCGGCACCACCAACACTAGCACCACAGGCGCTTCACTTGATCTGTCAGAGGAGTTATTTACACATCAGTTGGAAGAAATGAGTGATAGTGATGCGCAACCATTATTGCCAGAGGATGTAGATAACAGGGATATGTCTCAGTCAGGCAGCATTACACACATGGACGTACGGTGTGATGATGATGATGTTGTACCCGCTGCTGCTTCCTTTGTTGACTTGTCAGATACAAGTGAAGCGGTTGATGATGACGATGCGTCCGTGGATGTCACGTGGGTGCCCGCTAGAAATCAATGCCATATACACGTCCCCTGATAGGGGACGTAACAGGGATTAAACTGATATGAATAGTACTACTTAACACACCACTCCTATCTGGTGGCACATTAGATTGCACGCGCAGTGCCCCAAATTTGAAGTAGGAGGACCGACCAAGCATCTTTTTCCATCTCCCGGTTCCAAAAATCGATGCCATATACACGTCCCCTGATAGGGGACGTAACAGGGATTAAACTGATAAGAATAGTACTACTTAACACACCACTCCTATCTGGTGGCACATTAGATTGCACGCGCAGTGCCCCAAATATGAAGTAGGAGGACCGACCAAGCATCTTTTTCCATCTCCCGGTTCCTAAAATCGATACCATATACACGTCCCCTGATAGGGGACGTAACAGGGATTAAACTGATAAGAATAGAACTACTTAACACACAACTCCTATCTGGTGGCACATTAGATTGCACGCGCAGTGCCCCAAATTTGAAGTAGGAGGACCGACCAAGCATCTTTTTCCATCTCCTGGTTCCTAAAATCAATGCCATATACACGTCCCCTAATAGGGGACGTAACAGGGATTAAACTGATAAGAATAGTACTACTTAACACACCACTCCTATCTAGTGGCACATTAGATTGCACGCGCAGTGCCCCAAATTTGAAGTAGGAGGACCGACCAAGCATCTTTTTCCATCTCCCGGTTCCTAAAATCGATGCCATATACACGTCCCCTGATAGGGGACGTAACAGGGATTAAACTGATAAGAATAGAACTACTTAACACACCACTCCTATCTGGTGGCACATTAGATTGCACGCGCAGTGCCCCAAATTTGAAGTAGGAGGACCGGCGACCAAGCATCTTTTTCCATCTCCCGGTTCCTAAAATCGATGCCATATACACGTCCCCTGATAGGGGACGTAACAGGGATTAAACTGATAGGAATAGTACTACTTAACACACCTTATAATAATGCAGAGAGAGGCAACGCAGAGAGAGGAGTCTGAAGAAGAGGAGTCAGAGGAGGAAGGTGGCTTTGAGGAGGTGGAAGACCAAACACAGCAGGCGTCCCAGGGGGCTTGTTGTCACCTTTCGGGGACCCTTGTTGTTGTACGTGGCTGGGTGGAGGAAGAGACCTTCAATGACATCAGTGAGGACAAGGAACGGGACATGGCTAGCTTGGTATCCAACCTTGTGCAAATGGGAGTTTGCGGTTGTGCAAATGGACTGTTTGCGGTTGTTTGCGGTGCGTTAAAGGGACAGTCTAGGCCAAAATAAACTTTCATGATTCAGATAGAGCATGTAATTTTAAACAATTTTCCAATTTACTTTTATCACCAATTTTGCTTTGTTCTCTTGGTATTCTTAGTTGAAAGCTTAACCTAGGAGGTTCATATGCTAATTTCTTAGACCTTGAAGCCCACCTCTTTCAGATTGCATTTTAACAGTTTTTCACCACTAGAGGGTGTTAGTTCACGTATTTCATATAGATAACACTGTGCTCGTGCACGAGAAGTTATCTGGGAGCAGGCACTGATTGGCTAGACTGCAAGTCTGTCAAAAGAACTGAAAAAAGGGGCAGTTTGCAGAGGCTTAGATACAAGATAATCACAGAGGTTAAAAGTATATTATTATAAATGTGTTAGTTATGCAAAACTGGGAAATGGGTAATAAAGGGATTATCTATCTTTTAAAACAATAAAAATTCTGGTGTAGACTGTCGATGTTTTAAAGCACGTTATTCCAAACAATTTAAGAATGTTAGGTGATTTATCCCCTTTATGGCTTAAAACCAGACTCTGCATCAACTATGTAATTTTCCATGGGAGTTTTGCCATGGATCCCCCTCCGGCATGCCACAGTCCAGGTGTTAGTCCCCTTGAAACAACTTTTCCATCACTATTGTGGCCAGAAAGAGTCCCTGTGGGTTTTAAAGTTCGCCTGCCTATAGAAGTCTATGGCGGTTCTCCCGGTTCGCAAACAGTTGTGGAAGTTCGCGTTCGACGTTCGCAAACCCAAATTTTTAGGTTTGCGACATCACTAGTTATTATTATTTAATGATTATTTTTCTCCTTCCAAAAAAAGGTACGGCTTGAAAGTTGATCAAATATGAATAATCAACCTAATAAACTGTAGATAGGTCACCTCACAATAATTTCATAATTATCTATGTATTTCTTATATTATATAACTAAATCAGTCATTTGTCTGATATAACTGGAAAAATAATCTGAAACATAATCTGAAACCATAATTTAAATTGAGGTTTACTAATTAGTCTTTGAAATCGTGATTGAAATCGATTTGATTTAAATCAAATCCACCCTGCTTTAAACCAAGTTCTATCTATAATCTCAGCTTTAAAGGGACATTAAACCCCAAATTTTTCTTTCATGATTCCGATAGAGCATACATTTGTAAACAACTTTCCAATTTACTTCTATTATCAATTTTGTTTTATTCTTTTGGTATCCTTTCTTGAAGGAGCAGCAATGCAATACTGGGAACTAGCTGAACACATCAGTAACCTAACCACATGAGGCTTATATGTGCAGCTACCATTCAACAGCTAGCAGCCTGCTCATAATCCTACCTAGATACACTTTTCAACAAAGAATACCAAGAGAACAAAGCAAATGTGATTAAATAAGTAAATTAGAAAGTTTTTTTTAAATTGTATGCTCTACCTGACTCACAAAAGAACACATTTGGGGTTTCATGTCCCTTAAAACTTAGCTCTAGCATTTACCTAAATTGTAACCTAAGATCTTACATAGCAGCCTCAGCAGTTTCAATAAAATATCCTTAGTGAGTCTCATGGGATTTTTTATGAATATTTAATAAAGCTGACATTTTATTATAGAATAAGCCTGCTGCATAATTTTTATGATCTCCAAACAGAATGCTTCTCTTATACATTAGCTGGTATTGTTTATCCATTGAAGGAGGCTGCTTTACCCAATTTATGAATGTGCTACATTAAGTTGAACAGCCCATAGTGCAGAATTATGTAAAATGTTTCCAATCTTTACTGTTCTTTATAGTTTAATATTCTTTATTTATTACCTCTCATTGAGGTTGTAATTAAATACACATAAGTCCACTTGTACTGTATAAGAGAGATGATCTTAAAGGGACAGTATACTGTAAAATAGTTTTTCCCTTAATGTGTTTACAATTGCTTTTTTTACCAAATGCAGAGTAAAAAATGTATGAAAATTAGCTTTTTAAGGTTTATTTCTGTATATTAAAGCTCTGATTTTGTGTTTTGAAGCCACAGCCTAATAAAATACGTTGAGCTTGTAGGTATAATCAGATCTCATTACTGTATCACATTGTGTACATATACTTGCTTCTTTATCTTATATCTGTCCTTAAAACAATCACCAATGCTTTGAGAGAACAATGTTAAATCAACATTGTATTACCTTATCTCTGCTTTATCACACTGGGAGTGTAATTTCTTCTGCTGGCTGTGTTTACAAAGCTTATCTATAGCTGGTACGCGCGGCCACAAACTTTCAGAATAGGTGGGGATACCACATGCTAAATTAACAATTTCAAATGCCAATATAAGGGTAAAGGAGCTACTTGTAAACAATTTAATACACTCCAGCAGGTAAAGTGGATCATTGGGAACAAATTAAAGGTCAGAAATTTTTTGAGTAAACTGTCCCTTTAAGGGGCCAATTTATGTTGCTGCGAATGTAGCAGTTTCCCCGCCATAAGTTAACAAGCAGAGGTCTTAAGACCACTCCTCCTTAACTCATCCACCACCTCTGAGGCGCCGGATAGCAATCATTCCGATTGGGATGACTGACACCCCCTGCTCGCGGCCGATTGGCTGCGAATCTGCAGGGGGCGGCATTGCACAAGCATTTCATTTATCGATGTCGGGCGGACATGATCAGCTACAGAGGATCACATCCGCCAGAACATGATAAATCGGCCCCTATGTCTCTTTATCTTCCATTCCTAGTTCTCTATTTTAAATTTAGGGAGGAGTATCAGTAATAAATTGTTTTGTTTAGCAAGAAAAGAGAAGAAGGAAAAAACAGAGCATCCCTAAGCACTCTAAAGGTAACAGCCATTAATGTCTCATACCCCACATATATCAGTTAGTTACTAAAATATAACTTTTATTGATAAAAAATTCAAAAATACATTAAAAAATTCTTAAAGGGATAGGAAAGTCAAAATTACGTTTGCATAATTCTGATAGAGCATGTAATTTTAAGACACTTTTTAAATCACTTCTATTTTCAAATGTGCTTTGTTCTCTTGGTATCCCTTGTTGAAAAAGAATACTCACATATCCTACACTAGTGGGAGCTTCTGCTAATTGGTGCCTGCACACATTTGTCTTTTGTGATTGGCTGACTAGATGTGTTCATCTTGCTGCTAGTAGTGCAATGATGTTCCTTCAGCAAAGGATAACAAGAGTACAAAGCAAATTTGATAATTGAAGTAAATTGGAAATGTGTTTAAAATTGTATGTTCTGTCCAAATCATGAAAGAAAATGTTGGGGTTTCCTGTCCCTTTAAAAGAAATTAAAAATAACAACTGGTGAGTTCAGGACCCATTGTCAGATAACAATCAAATTCACCATATAAAATGTAACAGTAGAGGAAAAAACCCAATATGGGTAATTATCCCCATTGCAGTGTGTGACACTAGAGAAAAGTATCCCTCATTAATTACTATCAGTGACTATTTGATCTCCACAAGGAAGCAACAGGGATTGGCAATTTGCTAGTATCAGGGTACGAGGGAGCAGACAGGGTATAGAAATGCTAAATAAATCACACCTTTATTAAAAAATAACAAAAATTATAACGAGTCCAAAAGCCAAATGACAAGCCAGGAGTCAAAGCCAGAGTGGGAAGTCAGATGAGCCAAGTCCGGAACCAAAGCGAGTAGTCAGACAAGCCTGGATCAGGAACAGGAAGATCAGCAAAGTCCGGAACAAGCCAGGGGTCAGGAACCAGAAGGGACGTCAAATAAGTCAGGTAATGAATGGAGTCAGGAACACAGGAACTCACACTGAAGTCAGAGACCACGCAAGGGCAATTGCAAACAGGACTGAGGCAGTTAAATAAGATGTGATAACATCATAATTCTGGGACTGCAACCTTTCACTCTCTGATGATGTTCTCCAGTTTGGCCATAAGAGGGAGCCTGGGAGTAGTGAGCAGTGTTACACATTCTGCTACAGGCAAGGAGAAAACACAGGTGAATCTAAAATGGCAGCCAAGATAAAAAACTGCAAATAACTAGCAAAGTCAAGGTGATACCCTGACAGCTATTCTCTTACAAATTGTTTTGTACCATTTTGCGTAATTCTGTATCACATAGTAACACATTTAAAATATGTATTAAAGTGATGGTAAACTTTCCACATTTTATAATCAGATCCTGAATGTTAGTGAAATTTTAGATGGAATTGTATTGATTACTATCCATATAGAACTTTTATTGTACCTAGAACACGTATTGAATAACATATTCAAACAGTTAACCCACAAAAAATATTACTTTCAAAGTGGGCAGCGCAAGCGTGCGGTATTAGAATGGCAAGGCTAGATTAAAAAGTTTGTTAAAGCGCATCTTCGTTAGAAGTGATCATTTAAGGTCCATCTAAAATGTCACTAACATTCAGGGTCTGATTATAAAAAGTGGAAAGTTTACCATCATTTTAATATTGTTATATACTGTTTGATATTTATTACACTCTCTCTGTGTGATAATTAAATAATTATATTATATAGAAAAAAAGATAAAAGAAGGCGCCAACATAGTGCGGTTACCAATGGGATGGGACACGCTTAGCAAATATACCAAATACTCACAGGATGAAAGACACTTGAGAAGTGTCACAGGTGCCTCCTGGACTCTCTGAGTTGTCCAGCTAACTCCCACTCCACTGTGGTAAGGTTCCGCTTGTCTCTGCCAATTTGGATGGCTCCGCTGGTGGTCCTGGCTCCCAGCCAATGTTCCAAAAGGACTCTCTTGCGGTTTCCCCAGATCCAGTTATCCAATTAAGATCCGTGCTCTCCGGTGGGGAGTAATACAGCAAGGCTAAAAGTGGTTTGTATAGTGGTGACAAACTACAATATTGCCAATAAAGATGTCAAGAAAAGAAAGTTCGTGGCTGCAGTTATAAAATCAATAAGACTTTATTTACACAACGTTTCTCGGTCTGTACGTGACCGTTTCCTCAGGTGCATAAGTGTATAATGAAACACATGAAAACCACGAACTTATAACAAATAGTACAGCGTCTCCAAATGCATACTGCGCATGTACGTGGGTGTGTCCCCATGCTGGGAGTTCCATTGGCGTAAACTATCCAATAAGGTGCTTGTAATCACACACCTCCATAATTACGAGTGTAGTGGGGAATTACTCAGTACGGTATTAACAGATAGATCGCACAGTTTAAAATACTGCAATGGGCTCTGATAATCTAAAAATCTAATGATTGATAAAGTACAATATAAAATAGTATATAAAAATATAAAAACATATCTATAAAATATAAATGTATATAAACTACCAGATCGGGCACACCCACTGGCTTAGTACACAAAAATTCTATTACTAACGTTTATGATGTCATTAACTCTTCACATATTCAGTTCACATACAGATTGTAGATTTCATATATAAAAGATCTTACAAGTGAAATGCAAACTATGAACATTATATAACCTATATGTAAAAAATATTGGAAATATATAATTCATCTCCCCAATGATATGGTTGATTCCACAATTGCATTAGTAAAAATGAATATTAAACCACAGTGTTGGATAAATCCAAATCAATTAACGTGATCAGGGAGAAAATTTCTTAATAATAGACAGAGTTATTAATGAATCGACCTCTCTAGGATAGATACAAAGGACTTAGAACCACGTCCAACCTGACTGTCTAATTGTCAGGAGTTATAATAGATATGTTAGCTCATCTATAGATATTATTCATAATGTGTCTATATTTAAATAGGGTACCTAGACTGAAACTAATTGAACTTACATTGATGTGCATAACGTGACATACATATATAAAAAAAATAAAAATAATAAAAATAATAATAGAAATGATAACGATATAATATATATCAAAGTACATTACATTATGAAACCAAATATACATGCGGATGCTATCAGGAGTCAGGAACAGAGCCCTACATGTCTAGATAACAACTAACCTAGGATTAGGATTGTATATATTAAGATTTACTATATGTGGACTATAGTGTGATCAATTAAAGATGTTCAGTAATACTCATAATAGAGTGCTTATAATTTTAGTAAAATTGTTTAGCTAGCATATACCTTCTGTTTTGGATGAAAAAGGTCAAATTCAGGCTAGATAGTATTCTCACATCGATGAAAATGGATATAGACAATAGAGTTCTAATGTATCTAACAGTGTAATATTATCAGTGGGGGGCCTATATACGAGGGTTGGTGTTTGGGGCCTATATTAAACTAAATACAGAGAGACTAATAGTGGATCAATTAGTTGAAGGCAGCCATATCAATATTAGCGTTTAGGCCACCAGGGGACAGGGTGCGCATCTTCCAGATCCAAAAAGTCTCCCTTTGTCTTAAATGCAAATATCGGTTCCTGCCCCATTTGGGGTTCACTTGTTCTAGAGGGAATATGCTAAACACATTAGATGTATTAGTATGGCATGTATTAGCATGCCTAGGGACACTATGATTGGCAATGTTTTTACTAATATTCCTTAGATGTTCACCCCATCTTTTTTTGAGGGGTCTCGAGGTCCTACCCACGTACTGGACCCCACAGCTGCATTCTAACAAATAAACTACAAAGGCCGAATCACATGTGAAGTGTGTTTTAATATGAAATTTTTCCTTACTGATATAAGATACAAATTCAGTTCTCTTGCTATTGGTGTATTGGCATAATCCACAATTAGCTCTATTACACTTAAAAAAACCTGGTTTGTCTAGGATCTTATTGCCTCTTATACTACTTAATTTACTCGTCAGTAATCTTTTCTTCATTACTATTTTACTCTGGGCTAGTAAATTTTTTAACGTGGGAGCTCGTCTAAAAGTACAGACAGGTGTATTTCCTATACTCTCCCTCAGCAAAGGGTCCCCTGTTAAAATATGCCAGTGTTTACCTAAAATATTTTTAATCTTATTATGGTTGTTATTGAATTGTGTTATAAATCTGACTTTCCCACTCTCTTTAGTAGATCCTCCAATAGGTATAGTCTCCTTATTCTTGACAAAGAAATCTTCTCTGCATTTATTTCTTGCTCTCTTGTAGCTAGTCTCATAGTCTCAATAAGGTCTGTGGGGTAGTGTTTCTCAACAAACCTTTTCTTTAAAATATTAGCTTGTATATCATAACTGTCTAAATCTGTGCAATTCCTGCGAATTCTACAGAATTGGTTGTAAGGGATATTGTTCTTCCAAGGTAAGTGGTGGTTGCTTTTATAGTTCAAATAACTGTTAGCATCCACCAACTTAAAAAAGGTTTTGGTAGAGATGTTACCTACACTGTCCCATGTTAAAATGAGATCCAGAAATTCTATACTAATCACATCTATTTTAGAGGTGAATTCCAGGCCTAATGAATTATTATTTAAACTATCCACAAATTTCTGAGCCAATGAAATATCCCCCTCCCAGATGAACAAAAGGTCATCTATGAAACGGCCATAGAAGACCAGGTTCGCCCCATATGAGGAAGGATATATATATTGTTCCTCAAAATATCCCATAAAGAGATTGGCAAAACTGGGGGCGAACCTGGTCCCCATGGCCGTTCCCCTAATCTGCAGGTAGAATTTCTCCTGATATACAAAGTAGTTGTTTTTTAATACAAAAGATATACATTCCAATAGAAAATCCCTTTGCTTGACTGGCATGTAGATGTCTCTCTTCAAATAATATTGGATGGCTTGAATTCCCAGATGGTGTGCAATATTAGAATATAGGGCAGAGACATCACAGGTCAGCCATACCAAGTTTCTCCCCTCTTTATTTATGTGGGATAACTTATATATTAAGTCTGGTGTGCCTTTTATGTAGGATTTTAAAGTAATCACAGATTTTTTTAAAAAGGAATCCACATATTCGGATAAATTACAGGTTAGATTATCGATTCCTGATATAATGGGCCTCCCCGGAGGGTCCACCATACTCTTGTGAATCTTTGGGAGGTGATAATAATATGCCAAATTGGGTGCATAGGGTATTAGATAGTCTCTCTCTTTCTTTGTAAGTATTCCCTCTAACCAGCCCGCATCAACCATTTTGATCAAATTAGTTAGAAATTTTGCTGTGGGATTGAATGTTAATAATTTGTAATATTCTGTGTCTAAAAGTATACGATCAGCTTCTTTGATATAATCTTTAATATTCTGGATTACTATCCCCCCTCCCTTGTCCGCTTGTCTAATTGCCAAATTTTTGTTGGCTGCTAGTCTAGATAAAGCTGTTAGTTCATAAGTATTCAAATTAGGATTCTTAATATTTTTTTCAGAAAGTTTGCCAAATTCTGCCAGAACTAGATTTTGAAATATTTCTAGACTAGTTCCTGTGCAAGGGGGATTAAAGTTGGATTTAGGGGTCAAATCAGAATGTAAATAATTCTCAAATAATTCATCACATAATGTCTCAGGCTCAAAATAGATAATATCTGTCAAAGGCCTTTCTGTCATTTCATTCGTTAGAATTGGTGCATGGCCAGTACCTTTAAGCTTCTTGTCACAGAAATATCTTTGAATCGACAATTTTCGCACAAATTTGTTTAAATCTACAAATAATTCGAACAAATTGTGATTTTTAGAAGGACAAAAAGAGAGCCCTCTATTCAATACTCCCACCTCCTCATTGGTTAAAACATGGTCAGATAAATTAAAGATGTTCTCCCTCATTCGTTTAAATTTCTCCTTTTGGGATGACTTAGCTCTCCCTCTGCTGCCACGTTGGCGTATGATCTTTTTTTCGGGGTAGTTGTTACAATCTCTCTTTCTGGGCCTCTCTCTAGCTGTTTTAATCGTATCGGTGTGTGTCTTACCTGCGGGGAGTTGTAGGGTAATCTCTGTGCCTGATGAAAAACCTGCGGGCTACTCATGGGTTCCCTCTCTTGTCTTTGTGTAAAATTACTATTGTTTGTCATATGGCTTCTAGCTTCATTATGGTGGTTATTTCTAGGTGTATATGTGTTCGGATCCCTTGTATTATCTGAGAATCGATGAGATCTATATTGTTGGTAACCAAATTCATTTTGGTGATCCCTATTAGACCAATGTCTCCAATCTCTATTAAACTCGTTTTTAGGCGTATAATTATAGTTGTGTTTATAACTATAGTTATAATTGTCATCCCCTCTCTCTTGGTGGGAGGCTTGATTCCCATAGTTGGATGAATGATTACTATTACCCACAAAATGATTGGATGTATAATTGCTATTGCTAGCAGAATTCCTTCTATTTCTATTAGAATTATTATTCCTAAATTGGACATTTTTCTTTTTGTCCTTGGGTTTTTTGTAGTCAACTTTAACCCAGGTCTCTGGTCCAATGACATTAGAGACAGGCCCCTGGTTATCAGAATCTTCTACTTTATTCCTAGAGTGTGAGTCATATACTCTATCCTCTAGATAGTCTTGTTCATCCCTCGCTAACACCAACCCTCGTATATAGGCCCCCCACTGATAATATTACACTGTTAGATACATTAGAACTCTATTGTCTATATCCATTTTCATCGATGTGAGAATACTATCTAGCCTGAATTTGACCTTTTTCATCCAAAACAGAAGGTATATGCTAGCCAAACAATTTTACTAAAATTATAAGCACTCTATTATGAGTATTACTGAAGATCTTTAATTGATCACACTATAGTCCACATATAGTAAATCTTAATATATACAATCCTAATCCTAGGTTAGTTGTTATCTAGGCATGTAGGGCTCTGTTCCTGACTCCTGATAGCATCCACATGTATATTTGGTTTCATAATGTAATGTACTTTGATATATATTATATCGTTATCATTTCTATTATTATTTTTATTATTTTTATTTTTTTTATATATGTATGTCACGTTATGCACATCAATGTAAGTTCAATTAGTTTCAGTCTAGGTACCCTATTTAAATATAGACACATTATGAATAATATCTATAGATGAGCTAACATATTTATTATAACTCCTGACAATTAGACAGTCAGGTTGGACGTGGTTCTAAGTCCTTTGCATCTATCCTAGAGAGGTCGATTCATTAATAACTCTGTCTATTATTAAGAAATTTTCTCCCTGATCACGTTAATTGATTTGGATTTATCCAACACTGTGGTTTAATATTCATTTTTACTAGTGCAATTGTGGAATCAACCATATCATTGGGGAGATGAATTATTTATTTCCAATATTTTTTACATATAGGTTATATAATGTTCATAGTTTGCATTTCACTTGTAAGATCTTTTATATATGAAATCTACAATCTGTATGTGAACTGAATATGTGAAGAGTTAATGACTTCATAAACGTTAGTAATAGAATTTTTGTGTACTAAGCCAGTGGGTGTGCCCGATCTGGTAGTTTATATACATTTATATTTTATAGATATGTTTTTATATTTTTATATACTATTTTATATTGTACTTTATCAATCATTAGATTTTTAGATTATCAGAGCCCATTGCGGTATTTTAAACTGTGCGATCTATCTGTTAATACCGTACTGAGTAATTCCCCACTACACTCGTAATTATGGAGGTGTGTGATTACAAGCACCTTATTGGATAGTTAACGCCAATGGAACTCCCAGCATGGGGACACACCCACGTACATGCGCAGTATGCATTTGGAGACGCTGTACTATTTGTTATAAGTTTGTGGTTTTCATGTGTTTCATTATACACTTATGCACCTGAGGAAACGGTCACGTACAGACCGAGAAACGTTGTGTAAATAAAGTCTTATTGATTTTATAACTGCAGCCACGAACTTTCTTTTCTTGACATCTTTATTGGCAATATTGTAGTTTGTCACCACTATACAAACCACTTTTAGCCTTGCTGTATTACTCCCCACCGGAGAGCACGGATCTTAATTGGATAACTGGATCTGGGGAAACCGCAAGAGAGTCCTTTTGAAACATTGGCTGGGAGCCAGGACCACCAGCGGAGCCATCCAAATTGGCAGAGACAAGCGGAACCTTACCACAGTGGAGTGGGAGTTAGCTGGACAACTCAGAGAGTCCAGGAGGCACCTGTGACACTTCTCAAGTGTCTTTCATCCTGTGAGTATTTGGTATATTTGCTAAGCGTGTCCCATCCCATTGGTAACCGCACTATGTTGGCGCCTTCTTTTATCTTTTTTTCTATATAGTATCCACCCCTGGGTCACCAACAGGGATCTTTTGGAGAAGAGCCTGCCTACTGTGATTTGGACATTACGCCCACCATTTAAATAACATTTTGAACTCTGATTACTGGGACTATTTCACTATATCATTTAATGATTCTACCACATTGCTGTGCTTATCACCTATAGTGCCTTGCAGTTTTATTACCTTTATAATTTAGGGTGGTCGCTGCTAAGACAACACTGTATCACGTTATCACTATCACCATTTGGGAATAATTCATTTGATTCCAATATGATCGGGATTTTTTTATAACGATTTGTATTTGATAGTTATATATTTAGATTTTTTATAACACTGTGATTTTGTTTCACTGTCATATAGACAGTAGATTATAAGACCGTTGGCGTACTAATTATACACTATCACATATTTTATCATCTTTTTTGGGAACCGATTAGGTTGCGACTAGGTTTGATTATTTAAATTATTTCAATAATAGTTTATTATTATTCACCCACTAATCATATATCACTAGAGCACTGTGGGTTACCATTGTATACAAAAACAATAATATTTTTAGACACATATATATAATTATATATTTTATATATTATAATCACTTAATTAGATAGCTTTTTTATACATATTATATTCTTATACAGTTTTTTGTTTTTGTTTTACTATATATTCTTCAATAGATTACATCACTCAGTAGTATAATGCAGAGCAAAGATCAAAGGATCAATAATAGAAAAGCCCTAAGCTGCAATGATAATACTATAGATATGTGTAATGAATCCACTAGTGATCTATCTATGGTTCAATTATTTTATAAATTAGAGGAAGCACTCAAGAATGAACATAGACACTGGTGGGATATAGATACACTCCGCAAATATAAAGAGAAGGGGCATATACCCAGGGGTCTAAGGATATCCAAACAGTGTTCCTTTAAACAAGATCCTGAACTTACAACTAAATGGCTTAGTATTTTAACTGAATGTTCTTTTAAACTTATAGATCTTTTAATTGAATATCGGGAGACCCTTTTGAATAAAGTAGAGACAGAGATAGAGGAAATCCAAAATTGTTTACTTAAGTTTGAGTCTAATACAGATTATGCTAAATTTACTCAAGAGGTACAGGAGAAATCTGATGTGTTTCAAAAGAAAATTATATCCACCAAAATTAAAAAGTTAGCGAGGGATGAACAAGACTATCTAGAGGATAGAGTATATGACTCACACTCTAGGAATAAAGTAGAAGATTCTGATAACCAGGGGCCTGTCTCTAATGTAATTGGACCAGAGACCTGGGTTAAAGTTGACTACAAAAAACCCAAGGACAAAAAGAAAAATGTCCAATTTAGGAATAATAATTCTAATAGAAATAGAAGGAATTCTGCTAGCAATAGCAATTATACATCCAATCATTTTGTGGGTAATAGTAATCATTCATGCAACTATGGGAATCAAGCCTCCCACCAAGAGAGAGGGGATGACAATTATAACTATAGTTATAAACACAACTATAATTATACGCCTAAAAACGAGTTTAATAGAGATTGGAGACATTGGTCTAATAGGGATCACCAAAATGAATTTGGTTACCAACAATATAGATCTCATCGATTCTCAGATAATACAAGGGATCCGAACACATATACACCTAGAAATAACCACCATAATGAAGCTAGAAGCCATATTACAAACAATAGTAATTTTACACAAAGACAAGAGAGGGAACCCATGAGTAGCCCGCAGGTTTTTCATCAGGCACAGAGATTACCCTACAACTCCCCGCAGGTAAGACACACACCGATACGATTAAAACAGCTAGAGAGAGGCCCAGAAAGAGAGATTGCAACAACTACCCCGAAAAAAAGATCATACGCCAACGTGGCAGCAGAGGGAGAGCTAAGTCATCCCAAAAGGAGAAATTTAAACGAATGAGGGAGAACATCTTTAATTTATCTGACCATGTTTTAACCAATGAGGAGGTGGGAGTATTGAATAGAGGGCTCTCTTTTTGTCCTTCTAAAAATCACAATTTGTTCGAATTATTTGTAGATTTAAACAAATTTGTGCGAAAATTGTCGATTCAAAGATATTTCTGTGACAAGAAGCTTAAAGGTACTGGCCATGCACCAATTCTAACGAATGAAATGACAGAAAGGCCTTTGACAGATATTATCTATTTTGAGCCTGAGACATTATGTGATGAATTATTTGAGAATTATTTACATTCTGATTTGACCCCTAAATCCAACTTTAATCCCCCTTGCACAGGGACTAGTCTAGAAATATTTCAAAATCTAGTTCTGGAAGAATTTGGCAAACTTTCTGAAAAAAATATTAAGAATCCTAATTTGAATACTTATGAACTAACAGCTTTATCTAGACTAGCAGCCAACAAAAATTTGGCAATTAGACAAGCGGACAAGGGAGGGGGGATAGTAATCCAGAATATTAAAGATTATATCAAAGAAGCTGATCGTATACTTTTAGACACAGAATATTACAAATTATTAACATTCAATCCCACAGCAAAATTTCTAACTAATTTGATCAAAATGGTTGATGCGGGCTGGTTAGAGGGAATACTTACAAAGAAAGAGAGAGACTATCTAATACCCTATGCACCCAATTTGGCATATTATTATCACCTCCCAAAGATTCACAAGAGTATGGTGGACCCTCCGGGGAGGCCCATTATATCAGGAATCGATAATCTAACCTGTAATTTATCCGAATATGTGGATTCCTTTTTAAAAAAATCTGTGATTACTTTAAAATCCTACATAAAAGGCACACCAGACTTAATATATAAGTTATCCCACATAAATAAAGAGGGGAGAAACTTGGTATGGCTGACCTGTGATGTCTCTGCCTTATATTCTAATATTGCACACCATCTGGGAATTCAAGCCATCCAATATTATTTGGAGAGAGACATCTACATGCCAGTCAAGCAAAGGGATTTTCTATTGGAATGTATATCTTTTGTATTAAAAAACAACTACTTTGTATATCAGGAGAAATTCTACCTGCAGATTAGGGGAACGGCCATGGGGACCAGGTTCGCCCCCAGTTTTGCCAATCTCTTTATGGGATATTTTGAGGAACAATATATATATCCTTCCTCATATGGGGCGAACCTGGTCTTCTATGGCCGTTTCATAGATGACCTTTTGTTCATCTGGGAGGGGGATATTTCATTGGCTCAGAAATTTGTGGATAGTTTAAATAATAATTCATTAGGCCTGGAATTCACCTCTAAAATAGATGTGATTAGTATAGAATTTCTGGATCTCATTTTAACATGGGACAGTGTAGGTAACATCTCTACCAAAACCTTTTTTAAGTTGGTGGATACTAACAGTTATTTGAACTATAAAAGCAACCACCACTTACCTTGGAAGAACAATATCCCTTACAACCAATTCTGTAGAATTCGCAGGAATTGCACAGATTTAGACAGTTATGATATACAAGCTAATATTTTAAAGAAAAGGTTTGTTGAGAAACACTACCCCACAGACCTTATTGAGACTAGCTACAAGAGAGCAAGAAATAAATGCAGAGAAGATTTCTTTGTCAAGAATAAGGAGACTATACCTATTGGAGGATCTACTAAAGAGAGTGGGAAAGTCAGATTTATAACACAATTCAATAACAACCATAATAAGATTAAAAATATTTTAGGTAAACACTGGCACATTTTAACAGGGGACCCTTTGCTGAGGGAGAGTATAGGAAATACACCTGTCTGTACTTTTAGACGAGCTCCCACGTTAAAAAATTTACTAGCCCCTAGTAAAATAGTAATGAAGAAAAGATTACTGACGTGTAAATTAAGTAGTATAAGAGGCAATAAGATCCTAGACAAACCAGGTTTTTTTAAGTGTAATAGAGCTAATTGTGGATTATGCCAATACACCAATAGCAAGAGAACTGAATTTGTATCTTATATCAGTAAGGAAAAATTTCATATTAAAACACACTTCACATGTGATTCGGCCTTTGTAGTTTATTTGTTAGAATGCAGCTGTGGGGTCCAGTACGTGGGTAGGACCTCGAGACCCCTCAAAAAAAGATGGGGTGAACATCTAAGGAATATTAGTAAAAACATTGCCAATCATAGTGTCCCTAGGCATGCTAATACATGCCATACTAATACATCTAATGTGTTTAGCATATTCCCTCTAGAACAAGTGAACCCCAAATGGGGCAGGAACAGATATTTGCATTTAAGACAAAGGGAGACTTTTTGGATCTGGAAGATGCGCACCCTGTCCCCTGGTGGCCTAAACGCTAATATTGATATGGCTGCCTTCAACTAATTGATCCACTATTAGTCTCTCTGTATTTAGTTTAATATAGGCCCCATACACCAACCCTCGTATATAGGCCCCCCACTGATAATATTACAATGTTAGATATATTAGAACTCTATTGTCTACATCCATTTTCATCGATGTGAGAATACTATCTAGCCTGAATTTGACCTTTTTCATCCAAAACAGAAGGTATATGCTAGCTAAACAATTTTACTAAAATTATAAGCACTCTATTATGAGTATTACTGAACATCTTTAATTGATCACACTATAGTCCACATATAGTAAATCTTAATATATACAATCCTAATCCTAGGTTAGTTGTTATCTAGACATGTAGGGCTCTGTTCCTGACTCCTGATAGCATCCACATGTATATTTGGTTTCATAATGTAATGTACTTTGATATATATTATATCATTATTATTTCTATTATTATTTTTATTATTTTTATTTTTTTTATATATGTATGTCACGTTATGCACATCAATGTAAGTTCAATTAGTTTCAGTCTAGGTACCCTATTTAAATATAGACACATTATGAATAATATCTATAGATGAGCTAACATATTTATTATAACTCCTGACAATTAGACAGTCAGGTTGGACGTGGTTCTAAGTCCTTTGCATCTATCCTAGAGAGGTCGATTCATTAATAACTCTGTCTATTATTAAGAAATTTTCTCCCTGATCACGTTAATTGATTTGGATTTATCCAACACTGTGGTTTAATATTCATTTTTACTAGTGCAATTGTGGAATCAACCATATCATTGGGGAGATGAATTATATATTTCCAATATTTTTTACATATAGGTTATATAATGTTCATAGTTTGCATTTCACTTGTAAGATCTTTTATATATGAAATCTACAATCTGTATGTGAACTGAATATGTGAAGAGTTAATGACTTCATAAACGTTAGTAATAGAATTTTTGTGTACTAAGCCAGTGGGTGTGCCCGATCTGGTAGTTTATATACATTTATATTTTATAGATATGTTTTTATATTTTTATATACTATTTTATATTGTACTTTATCAATCATTAGATTTTTAGATTATCAGAGCCCATTGCGGTATTTTAAACTGTGCGATCTATCTGTTAATACCGTACTGAGTAATTCCCCACTACACTTGTAATTATGGAGGTGTGTGATTACAAGCACCTTGTTGGATAGTTTACGCCAATGGAACTCCCAGCATGGGGACACACCCATGTACATGTGCAGTATGCATTTGGAGACGCTGTACTATTTGTTATAAGTTCATGGTTTTCATGTGTTTCATTATACACTTATGCACCTGAGGAAACGGTCACGTACAGACCGAGAAACGTTGTGTAAATAAAGTCTTATTGATTTTATAACTGCAGCCACGAACTTTCTTTTCTTGACATCTTTATTGGCAATATTGTAGTTTGTCACCACTATACAAACCACTTTTAGCCTTGCTGTATTACTCCCCACCGGAGAGCACGGATCTTAATTGGATAACTGGATCTGGGGAAACCGCAAGAGAGTCCTTTTGGAACATTGGCTGGGAGCCAGGACCACCAGCGGAGCCATCCAAATTGGCAGAGACAAGCGGAACCTTACCACAGTGGAGTGGGAGTTAGCTGGACAACTCAGAGAGTCCAGGAGGCACCTGTGACACTTCTCAAGTGTCTTTCATCCTGTGAGTATTTGGTATATTTGCTAAGCGTGTCCCATCCCATTGGTAACCGCACTATGTTGGCGCCTTCTTTTATCTTTTTTTCTATATAGTATCCACCCCTGGGTCACCAACAGGGATCTTTTGGAGAAGAGCCTGCCTACTGTGATTTGGACATTACGCCCACCATTTAAATAACATTTTGAACTCTGATTACTGGGACTATTTCACTATATCATTTAATGATTCTACCACATTGCTGTGCTTATTACCTATAGTGCCTTGCAGTTTTATTACCTTTATAATTTAGGGTGGTCGCTGCTAAGACAACACTGTATCACGTTATCACTATCACCATTTGGGAATAATTCATTTGATTCCAATATGATCGGGATTTTTTTATAACGATTTGTATTTGATAGTTATATATTTAGATTTTTTATAACACTGTGATTTTGTTTCACTGTCATATAGACAGTAGATTATCAGACCGTTGGCGCACTAATTATACACTATCACATATTAAATAATTATATTGTTTTCATATTTCTCTTATTTATACACCAGTTAATTATATATTTTCCTAGAAGGGGTTAAAGTTTTCTCTCAGTTTTTATAAACCAATTATAGGCTAGATCACCAGTGGAGCACAAATTAGCACTCCCGCTTGGGCCTTAACTTTGTTAGACAGAGTTTTTTTGCATGCGGGTTGCACTCGTATTACAAGTTGAAAGTAAAAGTTTGTACACGAGCACTAACCCAGCTTGAGCAAAAAGTATAACTTCAAATATTGTGAACGCATTAAGATATATTCCCCCACAGACTTCAATGGAGCGCAAAATATGGAGAGAAAAAAACTAATACCCGTACTTGTGCGCTAACCCAATAAGGTTTACTCAAGTGTGCTAACCCGACATAAAATATGAATATTTCACTTTCCAATGTTCTTCACATAGCAGAATATGTTATATTTATTTTTAAATACATATTTCTATATATAGCTGATGGTTTGGGAATATATATATATATATATATATATATATATATATATATATATATATATATATATATATATATATATATATATATATATAAATATATATACAAATATCCAAACCGGTGCACTCACTGTGACATAAGGCATCCGCCGGGGTGCTGCGTAGAAAACATGTAGCAATATCCGTTCAACCCCTAGAGGTAGAGAAACGCTTCACTCTCCGGTCTTATTCAAAAATCCTTTATTAGGTATCCAGCATCAAATGACAAATCTCCCAAACGTTTCGATACCAATTGGTATCTTTATCAATGGGTAATCAGAACATATCTATCCCAAAAGAAGGTTCGTTGAACGGATATTGCTATAAATATATATATATATACTGTATGTGATTCTATATATGGATATATATAGAAAATTGAAAAAGGCAGGCACTGTCACTTAATGGTCAGTTACCAGGGTGTCCATCTTGGAAAATTACATCTCAAAAGAACCCATACAGAAGTTGTTGTAGGGAAGCGGCACTCACTGGATTTGAAATTTAAAGCAAACAACTTTTTGCTACACTACACTACTGTGATGTTTCGGGGTCACAAGCCCCTTCCTCAGACAGTGCAAAAGTGAAAAAACAACACACTTAAATAGCATGTATAATCAATTATGCAAATAATCAAAATGTGAACAAACAATTGAGCATTGAAACATACTCCTCTGTGCAGTTAGAAAACTGTAGCAGTTTGAATCCTGAACCACTTCCGGTTTACTCTCCCATGTAATGTGACCCCTTAGTTACCATAGTGATCATGATAAACAAAAAATATTATACACATAATAATGAGACACTATGAGGGATATTTATCAAGCCGTCAACCGTAAATACGCTGGAATTTCGCAGCAAAATTGTGGCGAGCTTGATTCGACATAGTTATCAAAGCCTACGGACCGGCAAAATTTGAAATCTGTGATGTAACATACGATCTGCCGATCTCAATCTGACACAGATCGATGCTTACGTCATTACAGATGTTCCGAATACACATTCGGCACTATTTGACACTTTTTCAAAGTTATCAAATAGTTAACCGATTTTCAATACGCTACCCTGGAGGCCGCGGATGCCATAGGAATCAATGGGAGTCTGAAAGCAGCGAAAGCTTATGTTCGACGCTGCCAGATATCCCATTGATTTCTATGGTAGAAAACCAGTTACGTTTATACCTAACACCCTAACATAAGCCCCGAGTCTAAACACCCTTAATCTGCCGCCCCGACATCGCCACCACCTACATAATGTTATCCTATTGGCTGTTCCAATCAGCCAATAGGATGAGAGCTCAATCCTATTGGCTGATTGGAACAGCCAATAGGATGAGAGCTGCTCAAATCCTATTGACTGATTGGAACAGCCAATAGGATTTTAGCGGCTCTAATCCTATTGGCTGATTGGAACCTTTCAGTCAATAGGAATGCAAGGGAAGCCATCTTGGATGACATCACTTGCATTCAAGATCCAGTTTACGGCGGAGACCGTATTGAAGATGTCTTTAGGATGGACCTGCTCCGCACCGGATGTCTTCAGGATGGACCTGCTCATCGCTGGATGGATGAAGATAGAAGAGGCCGCATGGATGAAGACTTCTCTGTCTGGATGAAGATGGAAGAGGCTGCCCAGATGAAGACTTCTTGCCGGCTGGATGGATCCTTTAAGCGGAACTTCAAAAATTGTAAGTGGATCGTCGGGGGTTAGTGTTTATTTAAGGTTTTTTTTGAGTGGGTTTTATTTTTAGAGTAGTGTCTCGGCAGTAAAAGAGCTAAATGCCCTTTTAAGAGCAATGCCTATACAAATGCACTTTTCAGGGCAATGTGGAGCTTAGGTTTTTTAGATAGGGTTTTTATTTGGGGGGTTGGTTGTGTGGGTGGTGGGTTTTACTGTTGGGGGGTGTTTGTATTTTTTCTTACAGTTAAAATAGCTGATTTATTTGGGGCAATGCGCCACAAAAGGCCCTTTTAAGGGTCATTGGTAGTTTATTGTAGGCTAGGTTTTTTTTTTTTATTTTGGGGCTGGCTTTTTTATTTTATTATATTTTATTTTTATTTTAACTTAACATTTATTTGTTTTGTAATTTAGTAATTTTTAATTGTAGATTTAAATAATTTGAGTAGGGTTAGGTTTTTAAATATGTAATATAGTTAATTTAATTGGTAGTTTAATGTAATTTTAGTATAATAGGGTAGGTTAATTAATAGTTTAATATAGTTTAATGTAATTTTAGTATAATAGTTAGGGTAGGTTAATTAATAGTTTAATATAGTTTAATGTAATTTTAGTATAACAGTTAGTGTAGATTAATTATTAGTTTAATATAGTTTAATTTAATTCTAAAGGTAAGTTTTAATTTATTATAAGATAGGGATGAGTAAATATTTAATATAAAGTTAGCGGGTTGTTAGGTTTAGGGGTTAATAGTTTAATTTAGTTTATGGCGATGGGGGGGCTGGCGGTTTAGGGGTTAATAGGTTTAATAAGTGGTAGTGATGTGGGAGCCAGGGGTTTAGGGGTTAATACATTTATTTAGTTGCGGTGGGGTCCGGGAGTGGTGGGATAGGGGTTAATACTTTTATTTAGTTGCATGGGGTCCGGGAGTGGCGGGATAATGGTTAATACTTGTATATAATTGCGGTGGGGTCCGGGAGCGGCGGGATAGGGGTTAATAACATTATGTAGGTGGTGGCGATGTCGGGGTGGCAGATTAGGGGTGTTTAGACTCGGGGCTTATGTTATGTGTTAGGTGTAAACGTAACTGGTTTTCTACCATAGAAATCAATGGGCTATCTGGCAGCATCGAACATAAGCTTTTGCTGCTTTCAGACTCCCATTGATTCCTATGGCATCCGCGGCCTCCAGGGTAGCGTATTGAAAACCAGGTACGCTGGGCCGGAATAGCTGCGAGCGTACCGGTTATCTATTTGATAACTTTTAAAAAGTGTCAAATAGTGTCGAATGTGTATTCGGAACATCTGTAATGACGTAAGCATCGATCTGTGTCAGATTGAGATCGTCAGATCGTATGTTACGTCACAGATTTCAACTTTTGCCGGTCTGTAGGCTTTGATAACTAGGTCGAATCAAGCTCGCCACAATTACGCTTTTAATGTAAAGTTAGTGGGTTGTTAGGTTAAGGGGTTAATAGCTTAATTTAGTTTATGGCGATGTGGGGGGCTGGCGGTTTAGGGGAGGCAGATTTTCATTAATGGGAGAATACCTAAAAAACTATTTAAAAGGGAAAACTCTTTTTACAGGGGTTCAAGAACAGTGGGAATTTGTGAAAGGTGCCATTTTAGATGCAACCGCACACTGTATTAGACATGTCTGTAAAAGTAAAAAAAAGTTCCAAAGAACTAGCACATGCTGTAAAGACAACAAAGATAGCTTATAAAAATTACAGACACACAAGCAGATGATGATATGAAAATATGGAGACTCCAACAAAAAAAGACTAAGCAATTAATTTGGAAGGTTAAAGCTCATGCAGAAGAGAAGATAGCACAGTCAGTAAAACATGAGGACAAAACATTCTTTAGATATATCAGTGAAAGAAGAAAAAATAAGGTAGAAATAGTAAAATTGAAATCAGTTGATGGTAGAATAATAGAAGGTGATAAGCAAATTGCAGACTGTCTCAATGATTACTTCTGTTCTGTTTTCACAAAAGATTGTGAAGATAGAATGTCTACATTAAGGGATGCTACGAAAACTAGAAACAAGCTTAACAGTAATCTTTTTACAGAGGATGAGGTTTTGTTAGCATTATCAAAAATAAATGTTAAAAAGGCAGTGGGTCCTGATAATATTCATCCAAGGGTTTTAAATTGTCCCATTAACTGATCTGTTTAATCAGTCACTATTAACAGGAGCTGTCCCAGATGTTTGGAGAATAGCAAATGTAATACCTCTTCATAAAAAGGGCAGTAGAGAAGAATCTGGCAACTACAGGCCAGTTAGTTTAACTTCAGTAGTAGAGAAATTAATGGAAAGCCTCTTAAAAGAAAGAATTATGACTTACATAAAGACAAGCAATTTAGAGGAGAAAAATCAGCATGGTTTTACTTCAGGGAGATCATGTTAGACTAATCTAATTGACTTCTTTGATTATGTAACAAAAGTATTAGACAAGGATGGAGCAGTTGATGTAGCATATCTAGATTTCAGCAAAGCATTTGACACCGTCCCACACAATAAACTAATTCACAAACTGTATCTCCTTGGTTTAGATTCAAACATTGTGAACTGGGTGGAATGCTGGCTTAAGGACAGTAAATGGAGTTCATTCAGCAGAGGGGGTTGTTACTAGTGGTGTTCCTCAGGGGTCAGTTCTGGGGCCTGTTTTGTTTAACATATTTATCTGTGATATCAGCAAAGGGCTACAGGGGAAATTATGTCTGTTTGCAGATGATACCAAAATGTGTAACAGAGTGGATGTTGCAGTAGGGGTAGACAAAATGAGAAGTGATATACAACAATTTGAGGATTGGACAAACGACTGGGATCTAAAGTTTAACACAGCAAAGTGAAAAATAATGTATTTAGGGAAGAAAAATCCAAATGTTAATTACAGACTAAATGACACTTTACTGACTGTTACAGATGAGGAACAGGACTTGGGGATTATTATTTCAGATGATTTAAAACTTAGTAAACAATGTAGTATTGCAGCGAGTAAGGCTAGCAGAATGCTTGGATGTATTGGTAGAGGTATTTGCAGCAGAAATAGTAAGGTTCTTATGACACTTTATAGATAATTAGTTAGGCCTCATCTTGAGTATTGTGTGCAGTTCTGTAGGCCATATCTTCAGAAGGATATTAACAAATTTGAATCTGTGCAAAGGAGGGCTACCAAAATGGTACATGGTCTAAAAAATAAAACATACCAGGATAGGCTCAATGACCTAAATATGTATAGCTTAGAGGAGATAAGGGAAAGAGGTGATATGATAGCAACTTTCAAGTACGTTAAAGGACTTAGTAAAACTGAGGCTGTGGGTATTTTACATAAAATGGAAAATTCAAGAACAAGGGATTATGATTTCAGGAGTAATTTGAGGAAGCACTTCTTAACAGAAAGAGTGATTGATTTATGGAATAAACTACCTCAAGAGGTAGTAGCAACAAACACTGTGGGGGACTTTAAAAATGTATGGGACAAGCATAAGGCTATCCTACAAACTAGATAAGTTTATACTGTTAGGTAATATCGGGCAGACTTGCTGGGCCTATGGCTCTTATCTGCCGTCAATATCTATGTTTCTATGTTTAATAGGTTTAGTAAGTGGTAGTGATGTGGGAGGCCAGGGGTTTAGGGATTAATACATTTATTTAGTTGCGGTGGGGTCTGGGAGTAATGCCTATTAGTTAATTCAATCACTATAGTCAGAATGAAGCACCAATACATCTAAAAAGGAACACTAATATCAGCCAATTGAAACATCTAACCTTCATTTAAAAATAAACACATAGTTAGTGCGAAGGAGAAAGACAATTATTGACAAGTTTGTCTAAATCAGTGTGTTTGTGCTAAAGTATAGCTAAATTCTGAATGGAAAATAAAGCATAGATCCCAAATTCCAGTACCACAGCATGTGACGGAGTTAAGTTAAGCACATTGTTAGTGCATGCCATTAAAGCAATCAAAAAATATTTTTTGGGAATCAAACTCTTAGGAATGTTCTTAATAAGGTATGCAGTCCTAAATTCACATGTTATGGAAACCTTAGAACGAACAAGAAATACATAAGTAAACATGAATGGTCTTATCTAATTGATATAGATGCTATTGTCATATTCCTGTAGCTTTAAGAACTAAGACCAACCCACTCCTTCACCTCCCTTTAAAGGTGTGTTCAGTATACCTGTGCTTTGCTTGATAATTGAAGTTTGTAGTTCCCACTCTGCTTCAAGCTCTAAAGCTAAAATCTACAGATCCTGCGTTTGTACCTGTTGAAAGAAATCCTTGTTGTCATCTCTCCAGCTCCTAAACCTAAGAAGCATTTCCTGCCGCTTTACACTTCAAGAAAAGACTTTGGCAGCAACTCTTGCAATTCTGTGTTAACTCTGCAGTCTGTTTTTCCAGCCAGCTCCGTTACTGAGTGTTTACATCAACCAGGAAATAAGAACAGCCTCCCTGCTGTGATCCGTTTTGACTCAGTGCCAACTTCGCTCTCTGCAGATCTAAACTCACTCGCAAGTATCATTAATTTTATATACAATTGTCTCTAGCTGTATATATTCTTATCCAAAGTTCTGCTGACATACAAACTGTTAAAGTGCTCACAACTGGTTAAATCTGGCTCTCTCCTTCTCTCTGCATCACACACTCTGCCTGCTGTAACCTGATACCTCTTGATATATGGACACTGCAGACTGCAAAGCAGTTTCTCACTTCTAAGCTTAACTAAAAAGAGACTTTGCTATACAAATCTGCTTTTCTCATACAAGTACCAATAAGCTGCTTGTTTGCTGCCTTCTATCTTTAAAGAACACAACTCTTTACAATTGTGTAAAACATACAAAGGCTACATTTCATCTGTTTTATTCACTTTATTTTGATTCTGTAAAGTGTTATAAAAAGAACTTATACTAAGTAAATCAGCTATTTCCCTTGGTAATAACCTTTTGTATAAGCCTGTTTCACTTAAGGTTCTTTGGGAATAGCCACATTATTCCAACTTATAACAGAATTATCAAGCCTATAAAGAAATTTACTAACATATATACATTATAGTTTAAAGCTTGTATATAGGAAAATCATGGATCCTGCCTCAATGGCAATTGAAATAGCTTCATTAAACCAGAAAGTTGAAATTTTAGCACAAGGTTTGACTGAAGTTAAAAATGAAAACCACACCCTGAAGAGGTTAATGAATGATTTATTTTCAAGGAAAGAGGCTGATCACCCTGAACCACAGGTTAACCCTCCACGTATTTTTTCTGGTGAAAGAACACGCTTTCGTGAATTCAGAAATGCATGCATGCTGATGTTTTCCATGAAGCCCAGGACATATTATACTGACAAGATCAAGGTTTGTACTACCATCTCTTATCTAACTGGAGATCCCCGTTCGTGGGCTGATAAGTTTTATGAAACTGATGATCCTATTATGAATTCTATCAGTGAATTTTTTAAGGAGATGGCTGTCTTGTATGAGGATTGCAACACCCAGTTAACAGCAGAAACAAATTTGCGCACCCTGAAGCAAGGCAAACGTCCAGTTGAGGACTATGTGGCAGATTTCCAGCTCTGGGCCACAGATTCGCAGTGGAATACTGTAAGTTTAAAAAACCAATTTCGTTTAGGTCTCTCTGAACACCTTAAGGATGAGATCTCTCGCATTGAACCTCCAGACACCATGGAATCCCTCATAAACATATGCATAGCAATGGACAGACGATAGAGAGAGAGGAGAGCCGAAAAACAACACCCAGAGACTTATCTCAAAAGGTTTACACCCTCTCATGCTGAAAAGACCCCCACAGCCCCTGTGCCCATGGAAATTGGGGCCATCCGTGGACCATTATCCCAAGAAGAGAAACAGAGAAGGAGGATATCAAATCTCTGTATGTACTGTGGGAATAAAGAACACAGTGTCTCTTCCTGCCCTATTCTGAACAGGCAAAAAAGGGGTAAGATTCTTATAGTTAACCCAAATACTGATAACATTCATAGATCACAATTAACATTCACATTGTCTTTGCAGTGGGACCAGCATCATCTCAAGACTGAGGCGCTGATTGATTCTGGAGCTTATGGAAGCTTCATTGACAAAACCCTTGTATATACTAATAAAATACCTTGTGTGCAAAATCAAACCCCTATCTATGTGAAGGTTATTGATGGCTCTACTTATTTAAAAGGCCCAATCACACACCATACTGTTCCCTTACTTGTCTCTTGTAACATGGGTCATACAGAATACATTACGTTTGATATCATTCCTAGCTCACTACACCCCTTAATATTGGGTTATCCTTGGTTAAGAAAACACAACCCTCAAATAGACTGGAGCAGTAACGCAGTAACTTTTTCTTCCCCATACTGTTCTGCTACCTGTTTTCCCTGTGTGGAAATCAAAACTCTACACCCTCATATACCATTGCAGTATTCAGACTTTTCAGATGTATTTGACCTTAAGGAAGCTGAAAATCTACCTCCACACAGACCTTATGATTGCCCCATTGATACTAAACCTGGGTCTATCATACCGTTCGGCCGAATTTTTCTACTCTCTCAAAAAGAATTAAAATTTCTCAGAGAGTACCTAGACGATAATTTAAGGAAAGGTTTTATTTCTACCTCAACCTCTCCTGCAGCAGCGGGCATTTCTTTGTCACAAATAAAGATGGGACCTTACGCCCAATCATTGATTACAGAGCATTAAACTCTATTACGATTAAAAATAGGTATCCACTTCCTTTAATACCTGAATTACTTGAACAGTTAACAGATGCCACTATTTTTACCAAACTAGATTTGAAGGGAGCATACAATTTAATCAGGATAAAAAGTGGTGATGAATGGAAAACAGCATTCAGAACCCGTTATGGTCTCTTTCAATATAATGTTATGCCATTCGGCTTAACTAATGCTCCGGCCACATTTCAATTTTTCATAAACGATATTTTCAAAGACTTAATGGATGTGTGTGTTGTAATATATCTAGACGATATTTTGATATACTCCAAAAATGTAACTGATCATGTAAAACATGTAAGATGGGTTTTGTCTAGATTAAGAGAACATCAGCTATACGCCAAGGCTGAGAAATGTGTATTCCATGTAAAGACAATAAAATTTTTGGGTTACATAATCTCCCCTAACGGTGTAAACATGGAAGCAGAGAAGGTTACATCCATACTCAAATGGCCTGTACCCACCTCTGTGAAATCTCTTCAGAGGTTTCTAGGCTTCTCTAATTTTTATAGGAGATTCATCAAAGGATTTTCATCCATTGTTCAACCTCTAACTAAGTTAACTGGTAAGAATCAACTCGTTTGGACTGTAGAAGCCCAACAAGCTTTTGAGCATTTAAAAGAATGTTTTACTTCAGCTCCTATCCTACAGCTTCCTAATCCAGAATTCCAATTTGTGTTAGAGGTTGATGCTTCTACTGTTGGTATTGGTGCTATTCTCTCCCAACAACAAAGCGATACTTCAGTCCTACATCCTGTAGCTTTTTACTCTCGACTCCTGTCTATAGCTGAAAGGAATTACTCCGTGGGGGACCTGGAACTTCTAGCTATCAAATGTGCCCTGGAACACTGGAGACACCTACTGGAAGGGACACTCAAACCATTTACAGTTCTTACAGATCATAAGAATTTATGATATCTTAGAAAAAACAAGACCTTGTCATCAAGACAAGTCCGATGGTCTTTATTCCTGGACCGATATAACTTTCAGATCACATATAGACCAGGTTCAAGGAACATCCAAGCTGATGCTCTTTCCCGTTCTTTTAATAAACATAATGAAAAGGAAGAACAACAAACAGTTATACCGTCGACCAAGTTTATAGCTGTAACTTCTAGCCTACAAAAAGACATTTTATTAGCTTTACTAAAATATTCTACCATTCCATCATGCTGCGTAAAGGACGCCACTTCCGGATTATACTTCTACAAAATTTGTTATACGTTCCTCCTTCTGTAAGGAAGGAGATCCTACATCTACATCATACGAACCCTATGTCCGGTCATCCTGGAATCACTAAAACCCAGGATTTATTAACAAGGAATAACTGGTGGCCTGGTTTAAGACAAGATGTAGTTACCTTTGTGTCAGATTGTCATGTATGTGCAGCTTGTAAAAAAGAACACCACAGACCTTTTGGTTTACTAAAACCATTACCTATACCTGAAGTCCCTTGGACCATGATTGGAATGGACTTCATAGTCGAATTGCCACCATCTAATTCATTCACAACCATATTAGTGGTTATAGATCATCTTACTAAACTCTCTCATTTCATACCTCTCAAGAGAATTCCAAACGCTCTCACAATAGCTAAAACATTCTTTGATCACATCGTGAAACTCCATGGTTTACCGACCTCTATAGTCACTGACCGAGGGACCCAATTTACATCCAGGTTTTGGAAGGAACTATGTAAATTGTTAAGGATCTCCTCTAGAATGTCAACAGCATTTCATCCCCAATCTAATGGCCTTACTGAAAGACTGAATCAGACTTTGGAGCAATACTTAAGGTGTTATATCTCACAGAACCAGGATGACTGGGTTGAATGGTTACCGCTTGCAGAGTTCGCATACAACAATTCCATCAACTCTTCTACTAAAGTTTCACTCTTCTTTGCCACTTATGGTTACCATCCAACCACTGTACCAAACTTCATCTCCACCTCAAAATCACCTTATGCTCTGGATTATGTCTCTAATTTGAAACAAACTATGACTTCCCTAAAGATTCACTTAGAGAAATCTAAATGTACCCAAAAGAGTTATTTTGATAAAAAAACATCTAACTCCACCTCAATACTCAGTTGGCGATAGAGTTTGGCGCTCAACAAAGAAACTCAAATTAAAGGTACCAAGCAAAAAACTGGCTAACCAGTTCATAGGTCCGTTCAAGATAAAAAGATTCTTGATCTACCCGCATCTTACAGGATACACCCATCTTTCCATGTTTCTCTATTTAAACCCTATCAAGGATCTGATGTTTATATTCCACAAGTCATCAAGGACTCTCCTCAGCTGATAGAAGATCAAACGGAATTCGAAGTGGAATCACTTCTGGATTCGCGCCGCCGGGGTAGAACAATTGAGTATCTGGTACATTGGAAAGGGTATGGTCATGAGGAGGATTCTTGGATACCCCTTAAGGATTTACTTGCTCCCCAATTGCTCACATCCTTCCATCGTCTACATCCTGACAAACCAGGTTTGGATCTGGGAAGGGGGCGCCCCTGAAAGGGGGGATCTGTCATATTCCTGTAGCTTTAAGAACTAAGACCAACCCACTCCTTCACCTCCCTTTAAAGGTGTGTTCAGTATACCTGTGCTTTGCTTGATAATTGAAGTTTGTAGTTCCCACTCTGCTTCAAGCTCTAAAGCTAAAATCTACAGATCCTGCGTTTGTACCTGTTGAAAGAAATCCTTGTTGTCATCTCTCCAGCTTCTAAACCTAAGAAGCATTTCCTGCCGCTTTACACTTCAAGAAAAAGACTTTGGCAGCAACTCTTGCAATTCTGTGTTAACTCTGCAGTCTGATTTTCCAGCCATCTCCATTACTGAGTGTTTACATCAACCAGGAAATAAGAACAGCCTCCCTGCTGTGATCCGTTTTGACTCAGTGCCAACTTCGCTCTCTGCAGATCTAAACTCACTCGCAAGTATCATTAATTTTATATACAATTGTCTCAAGCTGTATATATTGATATCCAAAGTTCTGCTGACATACAAACTGTTAAAGTGCTTACACCTGGTTAAATCTGGCTCTCCCCTTCTCTCTGTATCACACACTTTGCCTGCTGTAACCTGATACCTCTTGCTATATGGACACTGCAGACTGCAAAGCAGTTTCTCACTTCTAAGCTTAACTAAAAAGAGACTTTGCTATACAAATCTGCTTTTCTCATACAAGTACCAATAAGCTGCTTGTTTGCTGCCTTCTATCTTTAACCCTTTAAGGACACAGCTTTCAGTTTGCTCAATTGTTTTATGATGGAAAAAATCCGTCATATGTCCTTAAGAGGTTAAAGAACACAACTCTTTACAATTGTGTAAAACATACAAAGGCTACATTTCATCTGTTTTATTCACTTTATTTTGATTCTGTAAAGTGTTATAAAAAGAACTTATACTAAGTAAATCAGCTATTTCCCTTGGTAATAACCTTTTGTATAAGCCTGTTTCACTTAAGGTTCTTTGGGAATAGCCACATTATTCCAACTTATAACAGAATTATCAAGCCTATAAAGAAATTTACTAACATATATACATTATAGTTTAAAGCTTGTATATAGGAAAATCATGGATCCTGCCTCAATGGCAATTGAAATAGCTTCATTAAACCAGAAAGTTGAAATTTTAGCACAAGGTTTGACTGAAATTAAAAATGAAAACCACACCCTGAAGAGGTTAATGAATGATTTATTTTCAAGGAAAGAGGCTGATCACCCTGAACCACAGGTTAACCCTCCACGTATTTTTTCTGGTGAAAGAACATGCTTTCGTGAATTCAGAAATGCATGCATGCTGATGTTTTCCATGAAGCCCAGGACATATTATACTGACAAGATCAAGGTTTGTACTACCATCTCTTATCTAACTGGAGATCCCCGTTCGTGGGCTGATAAGTTTTATGAAACTGATGATCCTATTATGAATTCTATCAGTGAATTTTTTAAGAAGATGGCTGTCTTGTATGAGGATTGCAACACCCAGTTAACAGCAGAAACAAATTTGCGCACCCTGAAGCAAGGCAAACGTCCAGTTGAGGACTATGTGGCAGATTTCCAGCTCTGGGCCACAGATTCGCAGTGGAATACTGTAAGTTTAAAAAACCAATTTCGTTTAGGTCTCTCTGAACACCTTAAGGATGAGATCTCTCGCATTGAACCTCCAGACACCATGGAATCCCTCATAAACATATGCATAGCAATGGACAGACAATACAGAGAGAGGAGAGCCGAAAAACAACACCCAGAGACTTACCTCAAAAGGTTTACACCCTCTCATGCTGAAAAGACCCCCACAGCCCCTGTGCCCATGGAAATTGGGGCTATCCGTGGACCATTATCCCAAGAAGAGAAACAGAGAAGGAGGATATCAAATCTCTGTATGTACTGTGGGAATAAAGAACACAGTGTCTCTTCCTGTCCTATTCTGAACAGGCAAAAAAGGGGTAAGATTCTTATAGTTAACCCAAATACTGATAACATTCATGAATCCCAATTAACATTCACATTGTCTTTGCAGTGGGACCAGCATCATCTCAAGACTGAGGCGCTGATTGATTCTGGAGCTTATGGAAGCTTCATTGACAAAACCCTTGTATATACTAATAAAATACCTTGTGTGCAAAATCAAACCCCTATCTATGTGAAGGTTATTGATGGCTCTACTTATTTAAAAGGCCCAATCACACACCATACTGTTCCCTTACTTGTCTCTTGTAACATGGGTCATACAGAATACATTACGTTTGATATCATTCCTAGCTCACTACACCCCTTAATATTGGGTTATCCTTGGTTAAGAAAACACAACCCTCAAATAGACTGGAGCAGTAACGCAGTAACTTTTTCTTCCCCATACTGTTCTGCTACCTGTTTTCCCTGTGTGGAAATCAAAACTCTACACCCTCATATACCATTGCAGTATTCAGACTTTTCAGATGTATTTGACCTTAAGGAAGCTGAAAATCTACCTCCACACAGACCTTATGATACTAAACCTGGGTCTATCATACCGTTCGGCCGAATTTTTCTACTCTCTCAAAAAGAATTAAAATTTCTCAGAGAGTACCTAGACGATAATTTAAGGAAAGGTTTTATTTCTACCTCAACCTCTCCTGCAGCAGCGGGCATTTCTTTGTCACAAATAAAGATGGGACCTTACGCCCAATCATTGATTACAGAGCATTAAACTCTATTACGATTAAAAATAGGTATCCACTTCCTTTAATACCTGAATTACTTGAACGGTTAACGGATGCAACTATTTTTACCAAACTAGATTTGAAGGGAGCATACAATTTAATCAGGATAAAAAGCGGTGACGAATGGAAAACAGCATTCAGAACCCGTTATGGTCTCTTTCAATATAATGTTATGCCATTCAGCTTAACTAATGCTCTGGCCACATTTCAATTTTTCATAAATGATATTTTCAAAGACTTAATGGATGTGTGTGTTGTAATATATCTAGACGATATTTTGATATACTCCAAAAATGTAACTGATCATGTAAAACATGTAAGATGGGTTTTGTCTAGATTAAGAGAACATCAGCTATACGCCAAGGCTGAGAAATGTGTATTCCATGTAAAGACAATAAAATTTTTGGGTTACATAATCTCCCCTAACGGTGTAAACATGGATCCAGAGAAGGTTACTTCCATACTCAAATGGCCTGTACCCACCTCTGTGAAATCTCTTCAGAGGTTTCGAGGCTTCTCTAATTTTTATAGGAGATTCATCAAAGGATTTTCATCCATTGTTCAACCTCTAACTAAGTTAACTGGTAAGAATCAACTCGTTTGGACTGTAGAAGCCCAACAAGCTTTTGAGCATTTAAAATAATGTTTTACTTCAGCTCCTATCCTACAGCTTCCTAATCCAGAATTCCAATTTGTGTTAGAGGTTGATGCTTCTACTGTTGGTATTGGTGCTATTCTCTCCCAACAACAAAGCGATACTTCAGTCCTACATCCTGTAGCTTTTTACTCTCGACTCCTGTCTATAGCTGAAAGGAATTACTCCGTGGGGGACCTGGAACTTCTAGCTATCAAATGTGCCCTGGAACACTGGAGACACCTACTGGAAGGGACACTCAAATAATTTACAGTTCTTACAGATCATAAGAATTTACAATATCTTAGAAAAAACAAGACCTTGTCATCAAGACAAGTCCGATGGTCTTTATTCCTGGACCGATTTAACTTTCAGATCACATATAGACCAGGTTCAAGGAACATCCAAGCTGATGCTCTTTCCCGTTCTTTTACTAAACATAATGAAAAGGAAGAACAACAAACAGTTATACCGTCGACCAAGTTTATAGCTGTAACTTCTAGCCTACAAAAAGACATTTTATTAGCTTTACTAAAATATTCTACCATTCCATCATGCTGCGTAAAGAACGCCACTTCCGGATTATACTTCTACAACAATTTGTTATACGTTCCTCCTTCTGTAAGGAAGGAGATCCTACATCTACATCATACGAACCCTATGTCCGGTCATCCTGGAATCACTAAAACCCAGGATTTATTAACAAGGAATTACTGGTGGCCTGGTTTAAGACAAGATGTAGTTACCTTTGTGTCAGATTGTCATGTATGTGCAGCTTGCAAAAAAGAACACCACAGACCTTTTGGTTTACTAAAACCATTACCTATACCTGAAGTCCCTTGGACCATGATTGATATGGACTTCATAGTCGAATTGCCACCATCTAATTCATTCACAACCATATTAGTGGTTATAGATCATCTTACTAAACTCTCTCATTTCATACCTCTCAAGAGAATTCCAAACTCTCTCACAACAGCTAAAACATTCTTTGATCACATCGTGAAACTCCATGGTTTACCGACCTCTATAGTCACTGACCGAGGGACCCAATTTACATCCAGGTTTTGGAAGGAACTATGTAAATTGTTAAGGATCTCCTCTAGAATGTCAACAGCATTTCATCCCCAATCTAATGGCCTTACTGAAAGACTGAATCAGACTTTGGAGCAATACTTAAGGTGTTATATCTCACAGAACCAGGATGACTGGGTTGAATGGTTACCGCTTGCAGAGTTCGCATACAACAATTCCATCAACTCTTCTACTAAAGTTTCACCCTTGTTTGCCACTTATGGTTACCATCCAACCACTGTACCGAACTTCATCTCCACCTCAAAATCACCTTATGCTCTGGATTATGTCTCTAATTTGAAACAAACTATGACTTCCCTAAAGATTCACTTAGAGAAATCTAAATGTACCCAAAAGAGTTATTTTGATAAAAAACATCTAACTCCACCTCAATACTCAGTTGGCGATAGAATTTGGCTCTCAACAAAAAAACTCAAATTAAAGGTACCAAGCAAAAAACTGGCTAACCAGTTCATAGGTCCGTTCAAGATAAAAAGATTCTTGATCTACCCGCATCTTACAGGATACACCCATCTTTCCATGTTTCTCTATTTAAACCCTATCAAGGATCTGATGTTTATATTCCACAAGTCATCAAGGACTCTCCTCAGCTGATAGAAGATCAAACGGAATTCGAAGTGGAATCACTTCTGGATTCGCGCCGCCGGGGTAGAACAATTGAGTATCTGGTACATTGGAAAGGGTATGGTCATGAGGAGGATTCTTGGATACCCCTTAAGGATTTACATGCTCCCCAATTGCTCACATCCTTCCATCGTCTACATCCTGACAAACCAGGTTTGGATCCGGGAAGGGGGCGCCCCTGAAAGGGGGGATCTGTCATATTCCTGTAGCTTTAAGAACTAAGACCAACCCACTCCTTCACCTCCCTTTAAAGGTGTGTTCAGTACACCTGTGCTTTGCTTGATAATTGAAGTTTATAGTTCCCACTCTGCTTCAAGCTCTAAAGCTAAAATCTACAGATCCTGCGTTTGTACCTGTTGAAAGAAATCCTTGTTGTCATCTCTCCAGCTTCTAAACCTAAGAAGCATTTCCTGCCGTTTTACACTTCAAGAAAAAGACTTTGGCAGCAACTCTTGCAATTCTGTGTTAACTCTGCAGTCTGATTTTCCAGCCAGCTCCGTTACTGAGTGTTTACATCAACCAGGAAATAAGAACAGCCTCCCTGCTGTGATCCGTTTTGACTCAGTGCCAACTTCGCTCTCTGCAGATCTAAACTCACTCGCAAGTATCATTAATTTTATATACAATTGTCTCAAGCTGTATATATTGATATCCAAAGTTCTGCTGACATACAAACTGTTAAAGTGCTTACACCTGGTTAAATCTGGCTCTCCCCTTCTCACTTCTAAGCTTAACTAAAAAGAGACTTTGCTATACAAATCTGCTTTTCTCATACAAGTACCAATAAGCTGCTTGTTTGCTGCCTTCTATCTTTAAAGAACACAACTCTTTACAATTGTGTAAAACATACAAAGGCTACATTTCATCTGTTTTATTCACTTTATTTTGATTCTGTAAAGTGTTATAAAAAGAACTTATACTAAGTAAATCAGCTATCTCCCTTGGTAATAACCTTTTGTATAAGCCTGTTTCACTTAAGGTTCTTTGGGAATAGCCACATTATACAAGCTTATAACAGCTATGCACTGTTGCTTTGTAATAGAGGATACAAAAATAGACCAAACCTGTGCTGGGGAAGCTGCAGAGCCAAAACCTTGAGATGAATCAGATGTATTAACCCTGGAGCAGATCGATAAAATCTATCACAGGTGATAGAAGGAAACCCTGGTCTAGGGTGTTGTATCTCTTTATTTGAAGGCAAACATATTATAAGAAACAATGCCACTCTAGCATTGCGTTTAAACCCTTTGGTGTAGAGTGTGTCCAGTTTGTGAATCCACCTGGAGGAGTTTTTTTGTCCCTGTTGCCTCCTCACTTTGCAGGAGGGACGTGGTCAATTATCATGGTTCTCAGTTGGGAAACTGTGTCCCATTTCCGCAAAATGTCTAGCAACTGACTGATCAGAAGTGCCTTTGTCCAGGGCTGACCTTATTGCAGAACGATGATTCGCCATTTTTGTTCTCAAGGTGTCACAAGTCTTTCCCACATAAAAAGTCCACATGCACAAATAATGATGTAGATAAGTAGTGGTGCAAGTGACATAATGTTTGATCACAAATTATTTGTATGGGGATGGTGGAACTTTTTTCCAGGCATTAAGCTGTTACAGGTAGTGCAGCTCACACATCGGTAGCATCCTGGTTTCTTTACAGGCAACCATGTTCTTTGTGTTATTCTGTTGTCCATGTCTGGTCTCATCAATTGATCCTTAAAGTTAATACCCCGACGAAAAACTACAAGTGGTGGGTCATAGTCCCCAAATGGTAGATTAGGATCAGTTTTGATAATGTTCCAATGTTTTCGTAGAGTGGAACCTATTAGTTGTTTGTCCAGATAGTACGTTGTGGTAGAAGTTTTTATTTTGGAAAATATTGCTGCAAAAATTCCAAAATAAAAGCAGTGGAAGCTGAAACCAAACAAACCAAGAGGGCACAGAAAAGACTCACTTTTACCACAAAATACTATCCGGAGAAACAACTAATAGGTTCCCCATACAAAGAATTTGTGATCAAACATTATGTCACTTGCACCACTACTTACATTATCTACATCATCATTTGTGCATGTGGACTTTTTATGTGGGAAAGACTTGTGACACCTTGAGAACTAGCATGGCGAATCATCGTTCTGCAATAAGGGCAGCCCTGGACAAAGGCACTTCTGATCAGCCAGTTGCTAGACATTTTGCGGAAATGAGACACACAGTTTTCCAACTGAGAACCATGATAATTGACAATGTCCCTCCTGCAAAGTGAGGAGGCGACAGGGACAAAAAACTCCTCCAAATAGAATCCAGATGGATTCACAAACTGGACACACTCTACCCAAAGGGTTTAAACATGATGCTAGAGTGGCACTGTTTCTTATAATATGTTTGCCTTTAATTAAAGGGATACAACACCCTAGACCAGGGTTTCCTTCTATCACCTGTGATATATTTTATTGATCTACTCCAGGGTTAATACATCTGATTTATCTCAGGGTTTTGGCTCTGCAGCTTCCCCAGTACAGGTTTGGTCTATTTTTGTATCCTCTATTACAAAGCAACAGTGCATAGCATCTATATCAATGAGATAAGTCCATTCATGTTTACTTATGTATTTCTTGTTCATTTTAAGGTTTCCATACCATGTGAATTTATGACTGCATACCTTATTAAGAACATTCCTAAGAGTCTTATTCCCAAAAAATTTTTTTGATTGTTTTAATGACATTAATTTATTAACCCCAAAACCCCTGGCTTCCCACATCACTACCCTAAACTGCCAGCCCCCCACATTGCCATAAACTAAATTAAGCTATTCATCCATGCGGCCTCTTCTATATTCATCCATCCGGCGAGGAGCGGATCCATCCTGAAGACATCCGGCACGGAGCGGGTCCATCCTGAAGACATCCGAAGAGGGGCTCCTCTTCAATACGGTGTCCGCCGTAAACTGGATCTTGAATGCAAGTGATGTCATCCAAGATGGTATCCCTTGCATTCCTATTGACTGAAAGGTTCCAATCAGCCAATAGGATCAGAGCCGCTAAAATCCTATTGGCTCTTCCAATCAGCCAATAGGATTTGAGCAGTTCTCATCGTATTGGCTGTTCCAATCATCTCTCTCTCTCTCTCTCTCTCTCTCTCTCTCTCTTCTCTCTCTCCTCTCTCTCTCCTCTCTATCTCCTCTCTCTCCTCTCTCTCCTCTCTCTCCTCTCTCTCTCTCTCCTGATTTGTAAAAATACGACCACTCACAGCGACATGTACCCTCACGTGTGTGCCGTTCGGGTTTGCACACTAGCTGACATGAACTTCTTGAGTTTTCTTTAGTTCTCAGTGTTTCTTGTAATCTAAATACCAATTTTCACATCAGTAACATCTTTGGTTTTTGAAATATAGGTATCTTCATAAATCACCCCCCTTTTGACCCCCCTTAAGTGAATTTTCTGGAAATGTTAAAGCACATGTTTTTTTATTTTTCAAGGAGAATCTAAATACCAATTTTCACGTCTGTAACATCGTCGGTTTTGAGATATAGGTATCCTCATAAATCACCCCCTCTTTTGACCCCCCTCAAGTGGATTTTTGGGAAATGTTAAAACACGTATTTCTAAGTACATCTTTGGTTTTTGAGATATAGGTATCCACATAAATGAACCCCCCTTTTGACCCCCCTTAAGTGGATTATGGGGAAATGTTAAAACACGTGTTTCTTTATTTTTCAAGGAGAACCTAAATACCAATTTTCACGTCTGTAACATCGTCGGTTTTAAGATATAGGTATCCTCATAAATCACCCCCCCTTTTGACCCCCCTCAAGTGGATTTTTTGGGAAATGTTTTCACGCCTGTAACATATTTGGTTTTTGAAATATAGGTATCCACATAAATCAGCCCCCCCTTTTGGATTTTTGGGAAATGTTAAAACACGTATTTCTAAGTACATCTTTGGTTTTTGAGATATAGGTATCCACATAAATCAGCCCCCCCTTTTGACCCCCCTTAAGTGGATTTTGGGGAAATGGTAGAACACGTGTTTCTTTATTTATCAAGGAGAAATGAAATACCAATTTTGACGTCTGTAACATCATCGGTTTTTGAGATATAGGTATTCTCATAAATCAGCTTCCCCCCCCCTTTGACCCCCCTTAAGTGGATTTTGGGGAAAAATTAAAACACATGTTTCCTTATTTTTCAAGGAGAATCTAAAAAGCAATTTTCATGTCTGTAACATCGTCGGTTTTTGAGATATAGGTATCCTCATAAATCAGCTCCCCCTTTGACCCTCCTTAAAGTGAAGGTAAAGTCAAAGGCTCTATTACAAACAATTATAGATATGAAGGCAAATAAATATAAGTTTCATTCATCAATATTTGCAAAAACATATATTACCTGAGATATTTTATTGACATGTAATCGGCTTTCCGAAAAACAACCCGTTCCCTTTTTTTTTATTATAAATAACGATCACGTGCTTGAGACATCCAATTGATTCTCTGGCGGCCGTCAAATTTCGTCATCAACATAGTGGTCTGGATGCGCATGCGTAACATTTTCTCCTCCTCAATTTCCAAGCGTGCGTGTCCTCGTTTCGCGCATGCGCGGTATAAACTTTCGGTTGTAGTTATAGTAGGAGCTGCAGAGGAACTCAGACTGCAACAAATCGTAAACATTTGTCTCGCTCCGATTACCTACATCAACTTCTGTTATTTTGGTAAGTTAAAAACGATCGCATTATCTGCATGTCCAAAAAGTATGCGCATGCGCAGTTACTCCATGCTCGATGTGCACGAGCTTACTAGACACGTATAGAGCGAGTGGGACCGCTCTATACGTCACAGTATCATAAACCAGGAAATGGAGGATGGGAGGAGATTCTGCAGGGAACGGCATGAAAAATAAAGATAAAAATATACCTAAATAAATACATTTTTTTTAAAAACAAACCTAGCGACTGTATTTGACTTAGTAAAAGGAACATAAATACAATTGCTAGTTAAGAAAACTTTACCTTCACTTTAAGTGAATTTTGGAGAAATGGTAAAACAAGTGTTTTCTTTTTTTCAAGGAGAATCTAAATACCAATTTTCACGTCTGTAACATTGTCAGTTTTTGAGATATAGGGATCCTCATAAATCAGCCCCCCTTTTGCCCCCACTTAAGTGAATTTTAAGGAAATGGTAAAAAAAACTTGTTTCTTTATTTATCAAAGAGAATTTAAATACCAATTTTCACGTCGGTAACATCGTTGGTTTTTGAGATATAGGTATCCTCATAAATCAGCCCTCCTTTTGACCCACCTTAAGTGGATTAAGGGAATTTTTGGAAATGGTAAAACACGTGTTTCTTTATTTTTCAAGTAGAATCTAAATACCAATTTTCACGTCTGTAATATTGTCGTTTTTTTTTTAGATATAGGTATCCTCATAAATCTGCACCCCCTCTTTTGACCCCCCCTTAAGTGGATTTTTGTGAAATGGTAAGACATATGTTTCTTTATTTTTCAAGGAGAATCTAAATACCAATTTTCACATCTATAACATCGTTGGTTTTTGAGATATAGGTATCCTCATAAATCAGCCCCCCCTCTTTTGACCCCCCTTAAGTGGATTTTGAGGAAATGGTAAAACACATGTTTTTTTTTTATTTTTCAAGGATAATCTAAATACCAATTTTCACGTCTGTAACATCATTGGTTTTTTAGATATAGGTAGCCTCATAAATCAGCCCCCCTTTTTGACCCCCCTTAAGTGGATTTTGGGGAGATGGTTAAACACCTGTTTCTTTATTTTTCAAGGAGAATCTAAATACCAATTTTCACGTCTGTAATATAGTCGTTTTTTGAGATATAGGTATCCTCATAAATCAGCACCCCTCTTTTGACCCCCTTAAAGGGATAGTAAAGTCCAAATTAAACTTTCAGGATTCAGATAGGGCATGTCATTTTAAACAACTTTCTAATTTATTTTTATCATCAAATTTGCTTTGTTCTCTTTGTTATTCTTATTTAAAGGCTAATACTAGGTAAGCTCATATGCTAATTTCTAAGCCCTTGAAGGCCGCCTCTAATTTGAATGCATTTGACAGTTTTTCACAGCTAGAGGGCGTTAGTTCATGTGTTTCATATAGATAACATTGTGCACATGCACGTGAAGTTATTTAAGAGTCAGCACTAATGCCTGAAATGCAAGTCTGTCAAAAGATCTGAGATAAGGAGGCAGTCAGCGGAAGCTTAGATACAAGGTAATTATAGAGGTAAAAAAGTATATTTCTATAACAGTGTTGGTTATGCAAAACTGGGGAATGGTAAATAAAGGGATTATCTATCTTTTTAAACAATAACATTTTTGGTGTTTACTATTCCTTTAAGTGGATTTTGGGGAAATGTAAAACACATGTTTCTTTATTTTTAAAAGAGAATCTAAATACCAATTTTCACGTTTGTTTGTTGGTTTTTAAACTATAGGTATCCTCACAAAAAAGTTCACCTCCCTTTCTCACCCTCTTAGGGACGTAATTTCCAAAACTCCTTTCTTAGTGAGTGCCTACTGTACGTCATAAAAACAACGTACCTTCCAAATTTCACGTTCCTAGGTTCAACGGTTCGACCTGGGCGTTGATGAGTCAGCCAGTCAGGACTTCTTCTTTTATATATATATATATATATATATATATATATATATATATATATATATATATATATATATATATATATATATATACTGTACATACATATACATATTTAGACATGTATATTTATGTATCTTTAGGTTAACGGCCATCGCAGCCCATTGTGCTCTATTTGTTTTTAAATTATTTTTATAAGACAGTGTTATTATGAGTGTAACTGCACTGTACAATGTATTTTTGATGTGTTTTGTGCAATTTTTGTTGTTGAGCGTAACACTTAATCAGAGCTCTGAAGTTGCGCTAACCTGACGCGTGTTAAATTAAATTGTGCTCAAGCAAATGCATTTACCTTCAACTCGTAATATGCATGCTACGTCCAATGCACACAAAGAGCAGCAATATAACCCTTATCGCTTGCATGCAACAGTTAATGCGCCACTCATAATCTAGCCCAATATTTCTATGGATTCTTTTTAAATGTGATGATAATTAAGGGTCATTAGGTCTAAAAACAGCCCATTAAGGAACAAAACCTTTCAGTGTATTCGCTTAACCCTGAATAGGACTATGTGTTGATTGCCATTCTTTTTTAAATAGTTTAAATTAAGGGTTGTTTTTAATCCACATGAAAAAATGCTACGTGAATGTTTTGTCTTTCGTGATTTATGGAAGTACAGGGTATTCTATCCTTGGAGTTTGTCTGGTGCACTGATGTGTGGATACATTTTTGGAGCCACTCTTGGTTTCACCTATCCAGAGCTTGTAAAGCCTGGTACACTCAGTGGGTATTCAACTTACCTTTCGCGTAAATGGATTAGTCTCTCTTTTGATTGATGGCAGCTCAGTCCCTGTAGCGTCAATAAGACTCTGGGTAAGTATAACTCAGTCACAGGGTTATTTTCAGTTCTGACTGTGGGGTGGTAGTGCTTATTGGCACACCAATTCTTCTGTGATGGGTAGGTCCTGGTAAAGGCATCAGTTCCGATAGTTGGGGACACAGTCCCTTTAACAGTCAGTGAGACACTGGGTAGGAGTAATTTAGGCCCTGATATTCAAAACCTATCTGCTCAGATAAGATATTCTAAAATGATCCTCCAGCACTGCGAGATCCCTAGTGACATTTTCAAAAGGCAGATTTTATTTTGTGCACAGCAGTTTATTTAAAGGGACAGTCTATCATAGAATTGTTATTGTTTTAAAAGATAGATAATCCCTTTATTACCCATTCCCCAGTTTTGCATAACCAACACAGTTATAATAATATACTTTTTACCTATGTGATTACCTTGTATCTAGGAACCTTCTTCTAGCCCTCTAATCACATGACTGTGACTGTTTATTATCTATTGTCTTAAATTTAGCATTGTTTTGTGCTAAATCTTAAATAACTTTCTGTGCATGAACACAGTGTTATCTATATAGCCCACGTGTACTTTCTGTCTCTTTGTTTTGAAAAGAGATTTAAAAAGCATGTGATAAGAGGCAGCCCTCAAAGGCATAAAAATTAGCATATGAGTAGGGATGGGCGAATGTTTCTAAAAATTCGAAATTTAAAACGAATTTTGACACATTAGTTCGTTCGAATCGAATTTTGAATGTTTATATAACATTCTAACATTCTATTTTCAAATTTTCGTTTTCTAATTTTTCAATTAAATTAAAAAATATTTGTTCGAATAATAGAATGTTTAGCTATCTATTCATTCAATTTTGAAATGTAATATTCGAATTCGAATGTCACATTCAAATTCGAAATAGTATTTCTAGTCTAATACTGTGTTTTAAAAATGTAATATTCAAATTCGAATGTGATATTCGATTCGAATGTGACATTCGAATTTGAAATAGTGTTTCTAGTCTACAATTGTGTTTTATAAATGTAATATTCAAATTCGAAAGTGACATTCGAATTCGAATGTGACATTTGAATTTGAATGTGACATTCGAAAACTGTAAATAACATTCGAAAATCGAATTTTTAAGAATATTCGCTCTTATCAACATTCTATTATGTAAATCGAATTTCTACAATAACATTCGTTCTAACATTCAAATTCGAATATAAACACATTCGCCCATCCCTACATATGAGCCTAACTATGTTTAGTTTAAATTAAAAATACCAAGAGAAAAAAGAAGCAAATTTGATGATAAAAGTAAATTGGAAAGTTGATTAAAATTAAAAGTCCTATCTGAATAATGAAAGTTTAATTTATACTAGACTGTCCCTTTAAGATTGTGATTTTAAAAATTTCTGATTATAGAGCAGACTTCACAGAGGCAGAACTCAGTGAATCTTCTAAGAAAATAGAAGGAACCTGGAAATCCCAGAGAGAAGAGAGATGACTTCCATAGAAAGTAATGGAGCTCTCTGGGATTCACATGGGAGTCAGAAGATAACTAGAGAACCTGGGGCTGATATAAAGGCTTCATTTGTATCAATTCATAATTAAACAGATGTTTTCACTACAATTTAACTTGTTTTGTCTATATTTTACTATGTACTACTTTTCTGTTAGTTAAAATAAGTGTATTGGGAATTTTGAGCAAACCTCACCTTCATACAGCTGGCGAGACAAATCAGGGAGACCAGCTTGTTTAAAATGCTTAGGCCTAGATTTGGAGTTTGGCGGTAGATGGGCTGTTAACGCTCCGCGGGCTTTTTTCTGGCCGCACCATAAATTTAACTCTGGTATCGAGAGTTCAAACAAATGCTGCGTTAGGCTCCAAAAAAGGAGCGTAGAGCATTTTTACCGCAAATGCAACTCTCGATACCAGAGTTGCTTACGGACGCGGCCAGCCTCAAAAACGTGCTCGTGCACGATTCCCCCATAGAAAACAATGGGGCTGTTTGAGCTGAAAAAAAACCTAACACCTGCAAAAAAGCAGCGTTCAGCTCCTAACGCAGCCCCATTGTTTCCTATGGGGAAACACTTCCTACGTCTGCACCTAACACTCTAACATGAACCCCGAGTCTAAACACCCCTAACCTTACACTTATTAACCCCTAATCTGCCGTCCCCGCTATCGCTGACCCCTGCATATTTTTTTTAACCCCTAATCTGCCGCTCCGTAAACCGCCGCAACCTACGTTATCCCTATGTACCCCTAATCTGCTGCCCCTAACACCGCCGACCCCTATATTATATTTATTAACCCCTAATTTGCCCCCCACAACGTCGCCGACACCTGCCTACACTTATTAACCCCTAATCTGCCGAGCGGACCTGAGCGCTACTATAATAAAGTTATTAACCCCTAATCCGCCTCACTAACCCTATAATAAATAGTATTAACCCCTAATCTGGCCTCCCTAACATCGCCGACACCTAACTTCAATTATTAACCCCTAATCTGCCGACCGGAGCTCACTGCTATTCTAATAAATGTATTAACCCCTAAAGCTAAGTCTAACCCTAACACTAACACCCCCCTAAGTTAAATATAATTTAAATCTAACAAAATAAATTAACTCTTATTAAATAAATTATTCCTATTTAAAGCTAAATACTTACCTGTAAAATACATCCTAATATAGCTACAATATAAATTATAATTATATTATAGCTATTTTAGGATTTATATTTATTTTACAGGCAACTTGGTAATTATTTTAACCAGGTACAATAGCTATTTAATAGTTACCTAGTTAAAATAATAACAAATTTACCTGTAAAATAAATCCTAACCTAAGATATAATTAAACCTAACACTACACTATCAATCAATTAATTAAACACAATTCCTACAAATAAATACAATTAAATAAACTAGCTAAAGTACAAAAAATAAAAAAGAACTAAGTTACAAAAAATAAAAAAATATTTACAAACATAAGAAAAATATTACAACAATTTTAAACTAATTACACCTACTCTAAGCCCCCTAATAAAATAACAAAGCCCCCCAAAATAAAAAATTCCCTACCCTATTCTAAATTAAAAAAGGTAAAAGCTCTTTTACCTTACCAGCCTTGAACAGGGCCCTTTGCGGGGCATGCCCCAAGAATTTCAGCTCTTTTGCCTGTAAAAAAAACCATACAATACCCCCCCCAACATTACAACCCACCACCCAAATACCCCTAATCTAACCCAAACCCCCCTTAAATAAACCTAACACTAAGCCCCTGAAGATCTTCCTACCTTGTCTTCACCATCCAGGTTCACCGATCCGTCCTGAAGAGCTCCTCCGATGTCCTGATCCAAGCCCAAGCGGGGGGCTGAAGAGGTCCATGATCCGGTCAAAGTCTTCATCCAAGCGGGGCAGAAGAGGATCTTCCATCCGATTGAAGTCTTCATCCAAGCAGCATCCATCCGGAGCGAAGCGGCAGGATCCTGAAGACCTCCACCGCGGAACATCCATCCGGCCCGACGACTGAACGACGAATGACTGTTCCTTTAAGGGACGTCATCCAAGATGGCGTCCCTCGAATTCCGATTGGCTGATAGGATTCTATTTACTTATTTTCAGTAGTGTTATGTATTATATTTCCTATGGAGGCTCGTCCATAGTTATTTGTATTCAGTTATGCCAATGTCAGGACCACTTTTCCTATTCTCACTCCCTTCCTCTCCTATAATTAGTTTAGTGACCCATTAATTATACAGCTCCTTACTAAAGAGAGCTATTTAAAAAAAAAAAAAAAAAAAAAAAAAGCAAATCTAACCCTTTAAAGTTAAAGTGGATTTTTCTTAATCTTATAGAAAATACATTTTGAGATTGATCAATATTGGCACACCCGGAAAATGTATTGTTACTCGTTTTCAGTAGTTCTTTGTATTATATGGCCAGTGGAGTCTTGTCCTTAGTCAACTTATTTGTATTCAATTATGCAATTCTGACAACAACTTTTCCCATTCTCAATCCAACTATTTTTTTTAAAAGTAAGGTCATTGTTTACCACTAAATATATTTTGATGAGTGTTGTATGATCTTTGTATTTTTTCACACTCATTAGTAATAATATGACCCCAAGATGAAAACACACATGTAAAGTCCTGAGAAAACACATGCAGATTACCAAATTTCACTTCCACTAAACATAAATAGATAAACTTCCCAAACTTGTTGAACCCAACTTTCTAAATCTGGGCATATTTTATCTAGAATCAGAGTTGTTCAATGTTTATTTTCAACTGCTGGAGACAGACCAAATTTTTGAGGTGTCTCCAAATGGGCAACTAGAGCTAGATTACAAGTGGAGTCCTAATCTATAGTGTAACCCCACTTTTATATCTGACATGACCACTCATGCCTCTTTTTTTTAGAGACAACAACAATTTTTTGTCAAATAAACAATTACTGGATACACATGCTCAAACAGTGCTTCCTATACGAACACTGCCAGATAGGTATTTCATCCCTAATGGACATACCTAACATGGACGCACCTTATTCTCATTGGAATAAAATTAAAAATATTTTTTTGGGGGGATAATACACCATATTAGCCCCTTATCTGCTGAGCCATTTCAAACCCCTGTGCTGAGCTGTTTTGTAGTTCTTAGATATTGCTTACATTTAACCCCTTAGGGACCACAGCACTTTTCAATTATCTTACCGTTAAGGACCAGGGCTATTTTTACATTTCTGCGGTGTTTGTGTTTAGCTGTAATTTTCCTCTTACTCATTTACTGTACCCACAAATATTATATACCGTTTTTCTCGCCATTAAATGGAATTTCTAAAGATACCATAAAATATAATCTACAACCACCAAAAAACATCCATGCTAAATTGTTTCTTTAATTTTGTCCTGAGTTTAGAAATACCCAATGTTTACATGTTCTTTGTTTTTTTTTGCAAGTACATAAAATACGTAAAAGTAGCACTTAGCAATTTCCAAACCATTTTTTTCAAAATTAGCGATAGTTACATTATAACAATGATATCTGTCTGAATATCCCTTGACATGTATATATTTTTTTAGTAGACAATCCAAAGTATTGATCTAGGCCCAATTTGTATATTTCTTGCCACCATTTCACAGCCAAAAGCGATCAAATAAAAAAATCATTACCTTTTTTACAAACTTTTTCACAAACTTTAGGTTTCTCACTGAAATTATTTACAAACCGCTTGTGCAATTTTGGCACAAATGGTTGTAAATGCTTCTCTAGGATCCCCTTTGTTCAGAGATAGCAGACATTTATCCCTTTGGCATTGCTTTTTGGTAAAAAGAAGGCAGCTAAATGCAGCTGCTCACCACACTTTTATTATGCCCAGCAGTAAAGGGGTTAATTAGGTAGCTTGTAGAGTTAATTTTAGCTTTAGTGAAGAGATCAGCCTCCCACCTGACACATCCCACCCCCTGATCCCTCACTGACCACCCTCAAACCCTCTTCCCTCCCCCACCTCACAATTGTCACTGCCATCTTTATTTTATTTTTTAATTATTTTTTTTATTGAGGTTACAAAGGCAAACAGAATCAATAAAACTCAACATTACAGCAATTAGTAGCATTTGCCAACTATACAAGGAGCTGTAACTCTGATGACATACAATAAAATTTACAAACTGGCATAAGAAAATGAGGACTACATGTTATATGGTAATTCTAGCTAAAGACAACAATGTTCCATGAGTACATTTTGGTAAAGGGGCCAAGAGATATGAGCTATGCAATGCTGAGTCAAGAGAGGGATGACCTCAATTTTTAATATAAGCTATATTATGGTAACTAGGCCCAAATATATTACGAGTAAAAGGCTAGGGAAATACATATGCGAAGATTAGAGGTGGTTTAAAGTGTCTCTTTAGGGTTAGGTGAATAATATAGAGTTCTATATGAAGTTTAAGACTTATATATGATGAGCCTAGTTAGTGAGCCCGGTAATAGGAGAGGGGATGCAGCGGGCAAGAGCCGCTCAAAAAGGGGTGGGGGTGTTCTAAAGAAATAAACTGGCCGTCTTAGAGTATGTTATTAAGGGTAGAGGAGCATCTGTGGATTATTAACGGAGACATATATGCAAGTAGGTTTGGCTATATGGAGGTAAGGGGGCCCAGGAAGAAATGGAAGCAATTATTGGGGGGATAGGAGCGGGACCTTCATGGCATAAGGCGTTTGGTGGAATCTATGGACAATACCAGACTATGCAGGATAGGGTAAGGAGGGGGGCATCTGGTTATGAATTGCAATGAATTGGGGATAATTCCTCAGTGATTGGAAACAGGAGTGAGACTCATTGTACATTAAGGAAGCAAGGGAACTTAAATGAATAAAAGTGGCCAAGCAAAGTGTAGTATAATATCATATGTATCCTAATGAAGCTACATAGGGAGAAGATAACCAGGTGGGTCTCATTGCAGTTACTGGACTAAAATTGTATACAGCTTTGTGGGCATAAACTATAAAGGGGACTATTCCCCCCTCTGTGGCCCTCTCTGCATCGGCTATCGATGGCCGTTATCGTTGGTGGATGGGAGCTCGTCCAGGGAGGCGGGTGGGCAGTCATTGGTGGAGGAGGGGGGAGGTATCTTGTGCGGGTGCGCGCTTGTGCATGGGCGCGTGCACTAGAGATCTATGAAAACAGCATCAATATGCTGTAGATCTGGAGGGTGGGAGAGAGGACTGGGGAGGGTGGGATTTTAAAATCAAGGCATCTGGGAGAGGGTGGGGGGTTGGATGTTGAGGGGGGGGCAGCTACACTACAGAAATAAAGAAAATATTTAATAAAATAAATAAAAAAAAAAAACATTATTATTTTTCAAACTGGGTACTGGCAGACAGCTGCCAGTACCCAATATGGTGCACAATAAAGGCAGGGGGGGGGGGGGGGGTTAAAGAGCTGTTTGGGGGGGGGATCAGGGAGGTTGGGGGCTAAGGGGGGTCCTACACAGCAGAATAATTTTTTTTTTTTTTTTTTTTAAAAAACAAAAAACTAAAACCCTCCAAAAAACTTTTATTTTAGTACTGGCAGACTTTCTGCCAGTACTTAAGATGGCGGGGACAATTGTGGGGTGGGGGAGGGAAGGGAGCTGTTTGGGAGGGATCAGGGTGTGGGATGTGTCAGGTGGGAGGCTGATCTCTACACTAAAGCTAAAATTAACCCTGCAAGCTCCCTACAAGCTACCTAATTAACTCCTTCACTGCTAGACATAATATACGTGTGATACGCAGCAGCATTTAGCGACCTTCTAACTACCAAAAAGCAACGCCAAAGCCATATATGTCTGCTATTTCTGAACAAAGGGGATCCCATAGAAGCATTTACAACAATTTGTGCCATAATTGCACAAGCTGTTTGTAAATAATTTCCGTGAGAAACCTAAAATTGTGAAATATTTCAAGTTTTTTTTAATTTGATCGCATTTGGCGGTGAAATGGTGGCATGAAATATACCAAAATGGGCCTAGATCAATACTTGGGGTTGTTTACTACACTACACTAAAGCTAAAATTAACCTTACAAGCTCCCTACATGCTCCCTAATTAACCCCTTCACTGCTGCGCATAATACACGTGTGGTGCGCAGTGGCATTTAGTGGCCTTCTAATTACCAAAAAGCAATGTAAAAGCCATATATGTCTATTTCTGAACAAAGGGGATCCCAGAGAAGCATTTAAAACCATTTGTGCAATAATTGGACAAGCTGTTTGTAAATAATTTCAGTAGAAACCTAAAGTTTGTGAAAAAATTTGTGAAAAAGTGAACATTTTTTTTTTATTTGATCGCATTTGGCGGTGAAATGGTGGCATGAAATATACCAAAATGGGCCTAGATCGATACTTTGGGATGTCTTCTAAAAATATATATATACATGTTAAAGGATATTCAGGGATTCCTGACAGATATCAGTGTCCCAATGTAACTAGCGTTAATTTTGAAAAAAAGTGGTTTGGAAATAGCAAAGTGCTACTTTTATTTAGTGCCCTATAACTTGCAAAAAAAGCAAAGAACATGTAAACATTGGGTATTTCTAAACTCAGGACAAACTTTAGAAACTATTTAGCATGGGTGTTTTTTGGTGGTTGTAGATGTGCAACAGATTTTGGGGGTCAAAGTTTGAAAAAATAGTTTTTTTTCCATTTTTTCCTCATATTTTATAATTTTTTTAATAGTAAATTATAAGATATGATGAAAATAATGGTATCTTTAGAAAGTCCATTTAATGGCGAGAAAAACGGTATATAATATGTGTGGGTACAGTAAATGAGTAAGAGGAAAATTACAGCTAAACACAAACACTGCAAAATGTAAAAATAGCCTTGGTCCCAAACGGTCAACAAATGGAAAAGTGCTCTGGTCACTAAGGGGTTAAAAGCATACTGAACCCACATTTTTTTTCTTTCATGATTCAGATAGAGCATGCAATTTCAAGCAATTTTCTAATTTACTCCTATTATCAATTTATCTTTGTTCTCTTGCTATCTTTATTTGAAAAAGCATGAAGGTAAGCATAGGAGCCGGACCCACATTTTTTTTCTTTCATGATTCAGATAGAGCATGCAATTTTCTAATTTACTCCTATTATCAATTTATCTTTGTTCTCTTGCTATCTTTATTTGAAAAAGCATGAAGGTAAGCATAGGAGACGGACCATTTTTGGTTCAGAACCCTGGATAGCACTTGCTAACTGGTAACTACATTTAACCACCAATCAGCAAGCGCTACCCAGGTGCTGAACCAAAAATGGGCCGGCTGATAAACGTACATTCCTTCTTTTTCAAATAAAGATACTAAGAGAACAAAGAAAAAAAATGATAATAGGAGTAAATTAGAATGTTGCTTACAATTGCATGCTCTATCTGAATCATGAAAGAAAATGTTTGGGTTCAGTATCCCTTTAAGATCTACTTTTCCAGTGAGAAAGTATTATAATTATTATTTTTACTAAACCCAACAGGTTCAAATTATACCCTTATTTTATGTATATATAATGACATGTGAGAACTCTACATCAAAATGTGTAAACTATTGTGTGTATGTGTGTTTTCTATACTCTATAATCAAAAGAAGTACCAGTTATCCCCATATAAATAAGAGCCTCTGGTTATAGTTATATAACCTTAATCTGCATATAGGGACTCCCATGATCCTCTACTCAAATAAATGTATATTTATTAACACCAGGTGATCACTATTACTAAGTAATCACCTGGCTATTAAATTTATGTGGTGACTTTATTTTAAAGTAGGGTTTATAAGTTTTAAAACAAGGGGTCATGTGGATCTCTAGGCCTTTTTAATGGCTTGTTATATGTGTAACATTTATTTAAAAGTGTTTATTTTTATTTATTTATTTTTAAATTGTTTGATCTCCAAGACACAAAGGGCTTGATTACGAGTAACACTCTCCCACTCGAGCATAAACTTTGCTAGAAGTAAGCTTTTTGAGCTCGTCGAGTAGAGCATGTATTACCAGTTAAAAGTAAAAAAGTTTGTGAACAAACAAAACCCGACGCATGCTAACTTGGAGACTTAGAATATCACGACCTCGCTAACGCAATCATGAGCTAACCCAATAGGTGTTATTAATATTTTGTATTCCAATGTTCTTCACATTCAGTAAAATGCTATTTTTAGTGTAAATACGTTGATATATATATATCTGTATATACCTATACCTGTATATCTATTTGTATAGATTAATAGGTATATATATCTATTTTACAATATATATATATATATATATATATATAAAAATATATATTTAATACAAAAAAAAATACCTTTTTTTCTATGTGAAGAAAATAGAAATGTGAAATATGTGTAATGCTCTTCATGTTTCATGCTTTAGGTCTAACGCGGTATCTGGTTAGCACAAATGAAAACTTAGTTACCCTAAGGTGCGTTTTTGAAAAATTAAATATTAAATATTAAAAAATATTATTAATAATTTTGAAAAATTATATATATATATATATATATATATATATATATATAAACACTCCCAGATGGGCTATATAAATGGATCATCTATAAAACATTTATACAAAGAACAATCTAGTGTACAATGTCCTTTTAAGTCTTGGCTGTAAGAAGATGATGTATTGATGAGAGAAAGTTCTGTGAAGTGTTGATAAAAGCTAGATTGCATTGAATCAAGAAGATAATATGATATAATGAAGTGTTATAGGCATTTGTAAAATAGCCTTTTAAGAAGTTTAAAGAGAGATGGAAAAGAAATAAAGAGGCTGATTCTCTAAAGGTCTCAGATCAAGTGAGATAATATAAGAAGCCTTGTCACTAACAAGGTCCTTCAAGGAGTGCACTAAAGGCAATTTTTATTATTATTTATTATGAAGATTGGTGTAAAAACAGATGAAGAAAGACCAGAAATTGTGCAAGAATAAGTTCAAGGATTCAGTTAGCCGGATAGGAGAAAATGGGCAAACATATAGGGCTAAATTACAAGTGGAGCTGTATTTTGTGCCTCTGCTAGAGCGTTTATTGCGCTAGAATTAAGATTTTCACTTTAGCAGTAACCTAACTAGCGCATGAAATTTGAAGCATAACAACCCACTCTTGCGCAAACACAATCACATATTCTCAATTGTGCTAAACCAACATGAAAATATGAATATTTCGTATTCCAATGTTGTTTACATAACTGAATATGTATTATTAATTCATAAATAAATATTTCTACATATATCTGATGGTATTTTGCACGAATGTATATTTATAACTATATATATATATATCTCAAAATAACAACAGTATTGCATTGAGCAATGATACTTTTTTATTGGACTAACTATACATTTATAAGATGACAAGCTTTCAGAAGAGTTCCTTCCTTTATCAAGTCTGAAGCAATACTGACCAATTCAATGGAATTTACAGATTCTATCTTAAAACACAGAATAGCTAAGAAGACAGAAAGTGCAGGGAGAGGAGGAGGTGTCATAAAAATCATGAGGGGGGCTTAGGTAACAGGCAGACAGTGTCCAGTGTAGGAGAACAGACAGGGGAAATCAACATTGAATCAATATCTATAAAGATGTGACATTGTATATACAGGGGGAATACAAAAGTTAAAAAAAGACAAAAGTGTTGACATAGGCTTACCTGTGCACCTATGTATAAAGAATGTGGAATATACAATGTAATTTACTAAATGAAAGTACATTACAAAATATTTTGATAATGTGTTAAGAATCCAGAGTCCACATTTAGTCCAGAATTTAACAAGTTGAAGTACATTATGATTTTCATTTCAAAGGTTTTTCTTTCCATGGTGTTTTTGAAGTTGCCTCTGAGAATTTAGATTTTGAGGTTTTGGATGGAGTTTTGGATCCTGGCATACAGACAACCACCTAACCTAAAGCAGAAACTGGTACATAGGAAGCTACCCCTTGACAAAAAGAACACTCAGAATGGAACCAAGTGCTGCTATAAAGTTCTCTGCAAACTGTGTCAACACGTTTGTGAAAGCAGCACAGCAAATCACAATAATAAATCCTATAAAATTAAAGGGGCATATTCATGTATATCTGCAAATGTGGTATACATGATGCATTGCACTGCATGTGAAGTGGGATGCTATATTGGAGAAACAAGCCAAAAACTGCACCTTCGGATGAACTTACACAGACACTCAATCAAAAACCACTGTGAAACAAAATACCGTACCCCTGTTGGTCACCATTTCACCCAACTTGACCACTCCATCCAAAACCTCAAAATCAAAATATATATGTCTATATATGTGTACATATATATTTGTGTTTATATGTGTAAATATATCTGTAAATACATATATACACATATAAATACATATGTACACATATAGACATACACACACACACACACACATATATATATATATATATATATATATATATACTCTATATATGCATACATATACATATTTAGGCATGTATATGTATGTATCTCAAGTTAAAGTCCTTACCCTGTTTTTTTTTTCTAATACCCGAGATCTCATATCTTTAAAACCTTATAACTTTTGTGTGCAATATTTTTTTTTACCTAATTTTTATTAGAAACTGTTATTATTATGAGTGTAACTGTACTTTGTAATGCATTTCTGAAGTGTTTTATTAACTTTCTAATTTTAGAAACAGTTAATCAGAGCTCTGAAGTTGCGGTAATGATTCTAGTGTAAATCGCAATTGCGCTCACGCGATCGCAAGTATGCTCAACTTGTAATATGAGCGGTAAGCCTGATAAGCACAGACCCTCATGATAAACCCCTTATCGCTCTGGCACAATTGATTGTGCTTAACTTGTAATCTATCCCATAATCCTCTGTGACATGAGCAAAGACAATATCCAACATCAGCAGTGATCAACATCATGTTTCCAGTGTTAAGCTGCTTCATTAATGCCAGTTACTCCATCTGCGGTGTCTGACACAAAAACTGACAACAAACCCTCTACAGAAGACATGATAAAAAAAAAATATAAGATTGAAATAAAGAAAAAGTAAAAGTAAAGTCTATCTAAAGACAACTAAAAACAAAAAAATACTGAGTTTTAAATAAACACAATGTAAATATATATTATAAATATAAAAAGAGAGAAAAAGATTGAGAGAAATATCATGCCCTAAATATCATGCCCTTGGGCACACATAATAGTAGGTTTATTAAAGGGGAAATGCAGAAATAAATGCTCTTCCGCTTACAATCTAAAGTAGAAGGATATGAAGACTTAGCTTTAAAGGCACGTCACGTGACTTGCAGCAGGCACAGATATACAGGATTGTTTTTAAAGGTACAGGTAGGAATCACCAAATCCGGAATTCCAAAATCCATACTTAGAGGCCTACTTATCAAGCCGTCAACTTGCTTGCATTCAACGGCACCAATATGCTAGCCTGTCATCGCCTAACATCGCAGCTGCGGACCTGAATATGCTCTTAATATTTAACAAAAATGCTGTCAAAAAGCCGTGCACCAAGTACGGGACGATGAGCAGCGGACTGTTGTTAACTAACAGTCATCGATCTCACTGCTATTCGGCTTTTTCACAGCTTTATTTGTATACTGTCACTAAAGAACTCCACTATACTAAACTGTTTAACCCCTATCCCGCCACTTCCGGACCACGCCACAATTAAATAAAGTTATTAACCCCTATCCCGCTTCTCCCCGACCCTGCCGCCACCTACATTATGTTATTAACCCCTAATCTGCTGCCACCTATACCGCTGCCACCTACATTATGTTATTAGCCCCTAATCTGCTGCCCCCTACACCGCCCCACCTACATTATGTTATTAACCCCTATCCCACCGCTCCCGGAGCCCACAGCAACTAAATAAAGTTATTAACCCCTAAACCGCCAGCCCCCCACATTGCCATAAACTAAATTAACCTATTAACACCTAAACCTAACAACCCGCTAACTTTATATTAAATATTAACTCATCCCTATCTTATAATAAATTTAAACTTACCTTTAAAATTAAATTAAACTATCTTAAACTAATCATTAACCTAACTTAACTGTTATACTAAATTACATTAAACTATATTAAACTAATAATTAATCTACACTATTATACTAAAATGACATTAATCTACCCTAACTATCATACTAAATTACATTAAACGACAAATTAAATTAACTATATTATATATTTAAACACCTAACCCTACTCAAATAATTTAAATTTACACTAAAAAATTACTAAGTTACAAAAAACTAACAACTAAGTTACAAAAAATAACGAACACTAAGTTACAAAAAAATAAATAAACACTAAGTTACAGAAAATAAAAAATAAATTATCAAAGATTTAAACTAATTACACCTAATCTAAGAGCCCTATGAAAATAAAAAATCCCTCCCAAAATAAAAAAACCCTAGCCTACAATAAACTACAAAGAGCCCTTACAAGGGCCTTTTGAGGGGCATTGCCCCAAAGAAATCAGCTCTTTTACCTGTAAATAAAAAATACAAATACCCCCCAACAGTAAAACCCACCACACACACAACCAACCCCCCAAATAAAAACCTAACTAAAAAAACCTAAGGTCCCCATTGCCCTGAAAAGGGCATTTGGATGGGCATTGCCCATAAAAGGGTATTTAGCTCTATTGCAGCCCAAACCCCTAATCTAAAAATAAAACCCACCCAATAATCCCTTAAAAAATCCTAACACTACCCCCTGAAGATCCACTTACAGTTTTGAAGATGCAACATCCATCCTCCAAGAAGCCGGCAGAAGTCTTCATCCAAGCGCGCAGAAGTCTTCACCCAGACAGCATCTTCTATCTTCATCCATCCGGCGTGGAGCGGCTCCATCTTCAAGACATCCGACGCGGAGCATCCTCTTCTACCGACGACTACCTGACAAATGAAGGTTCCTTTAAATGACGTCATCCAAGATGGCGTCCCTTAGATTCCGATTGACTGATAGAATTCTATCAGCCAATCGGAATTAAGGTTAAAAAAATCCTATTGGCTGATGCAATCAGCCAATAGGATTAAGCTTGCATTCTATTGGCTGATTGGAATAGCCAATAGAATGCAAGCTCAATCATATTGGCTGATTGCAACAGCCAATAGGGGATTTTTTCAACTTTAATTCCGATTGGCTGATTTCTATCAGCCAATCAGAATCTAAGGGCCGCCATCTTTGATGAAGTCATTTAAAGGAACCTTTATTCGTCGGGTAGTTGTCGGAAGAAGAGGATGCTCTGCGTCGGATGTCTTGAAGATTGAGCCGCTCCGCGCCAAATGGATGAAGGTAGAAGATGCCATCTGGGTGAAGATATCAGCATAGTTGAATGTAGACTTCGGCCGCTTGGATGAAGACTTCTGCCGGCTTCTTGGAGGATGGATGTTGCATCTTCAAAACTGTAAGTGGATCTTCAGGGGATAGTTTTAGGATTTTTTAAGGGTTTATTGGGTGGGTTTTATTTTTAGATTAGGGGTTTGGGCTGCAATAGAGCTAAATGCCCTTTTAAGGGCAATGCCCATCCAAATGCCCTTTTCAGGGCAATGGGAAGCTTAGGTTTTTTTAGTTAGGTTTTTATTTGGGGGGTTGGTTGTGTGGGTGGTGGGTTTTACTGTTGGGGGGGTATTTGTATTTTTTATTTCCAGGTAAAAGAGCTGATTTCTTTGGGGCAATGCCCCGCAAAAGGCCCTTTTAAGTGCTATTTGTAGTTTATTGTAGGCTAGGGTTTTTTTATTTTGGGGGGGATTTTTATTTTCATAGGGCTCTTAGATTAGGTGTAATTAGTTTAAATCTTTGATAATTTATTTTTTATTTTGTGTAACTTAGTGTTTTTTTTATTTTTTTTGTAACTTAGTGTTTGTTATTTTTTGTAACTTAGTTGTTAGTTTTTTGTAACTTAGTAATTTTTTTGTGTAGATTTAAATTAGGGTTAGGTGTTTAAATATATAATATAGTTAATTTAATTTGTAGTTTAATGTAATTTAGTATAATAGGATAGATTAATTATTAGTTTAATATAGTTTAATGTAATTTTAGTATAACAGTTAGTGTAGATTAATTATTAGTTTAATATAGTTTAATTTAATTCTAAAGGTAAGTTTTAATTTATTATAAGAAAGGGATGAGTTAATATTTAATATAAAGTTAGCGGGTTGTTAGGTTTAGGGGTTAATAGTTCAATTTAGTTTATGGCGATGGGGGGGCTGGCGGTTTAGGGGTTAATAGGTTTAGTAAGTGGTAGTGATGTGGGAAGCCAGGGGTTTAGGGGTTAATACATTTATTTAGTTGCGGTGGGCTCCGGGTGCGGCGGGATAGGGGTTAATAACTTTATGTGGGTGGCGGCGGTGTCGGGAGCGGAAGATTAGGGGTTAATAAGTATAATGTAGGTGGCGGTGTTGTAGGGGGCGGCAGATTAGGGGTTATTAAGTATAATGTAGGTTGTGGCGGTGTAGGGGGCAGCAGAATAGGGGTTAATAAGTATAATGTAGGTGACAACGGTATAAGGGATGGCAGATTAGGGGTGTTTAGACTCGGGGTACATGTTAGGGTGTTAGGTGTAAACGTTATTTTTATTTTCCATAGGAATCAATGGGATATCGGGCAGCAGCGAACATGAGCTTTCGCTGCTTTCAGACTCCCATTGATTCCTATGGCATCTGCCGCCTCCAGGGCGGCGGATTGAAAACTAGGTACGCTGGGCTGGAATAGTGGTGAGCATACCTGGTAGGAATTTGTTAACTAGCAAAAGTAGTCAGATAGTGCCGAATTTGCATTCAGAACATCTGTAGTGACGTAAGCATCAATCTGTGTCGGACTGAGACCGGTGGATCGTATGTTACATCACAGATTTCTACTTTTGCCGGTCTGTAGGCTTTGATAAATGAGGCGAATCAAGCTTGCCACAATTACGCTGCGGAATTCCAGCGTGTTTGCGGTTGACGGCTTGATAAATAGGCCTCTTAGTCTGAAATCCAAACTTTTTAATTAATTTAAAAAAATAAATAAAAAAATAATCAAACATTACTTTTATTCCTGCCAGTAGGTCACAATCTTCACTACCTGTTTCTCTAGTTTGCTTTTTTGTGCTCTAAAATGCAAATAATAGTCTATATTTATTTTAAACAGCAAATATTACCTTTCAGATTGCAGTAATGCACTATCTTTCTGAGGGTACTATGTGTACAAAAGTCTTAAATCTGATACTACCTTTAGCTTACATGTATAAGCTGTATTATGATATGTAAATATTGCCTAAATGACATAATATAGAGGGCCAGATAACGAGTGGAGTGCTAACAGTTACGCACAAGTGATAAGGGGTATATTGCGGGTGTTTGCCCGTGTCAGGTTTATTGCTCGTATTACAAAGTGAAAATAAATGTGATCACTTGAGTGCAATTACAATTTACTCTAAAATGATTACTGCGTCCTCAGAGCTAAGGTTAACTGATTCACAAAACAAAAACGTGTCACAAAACACACCAAAAATACATTACAAAGTAAAGTTACATTCATAATAACACTATCTAATGAAAATTATAAGACTGCAAAGGGCTTTAACACTGAGATACATACATATACTTTTCTAAAGATGTATATGTATTTATATATGTGTACATATGTATATACAGTATTTGTTTATTAACAGACATATATACACATAAATGCATATGACTACATCTATAGACATATATAGAAGTGCATTGGAGACTTTGCAATTAAAAAGATGAAAGCAAGTAAAAACACATTTATGCAAAATACATTTTTAATAAAGTTTTTAACTAGCTTTTCTAAATAGTTATTCTTATATATATCTGTATATATCTATACCTATATAACCTTTATTAAAGAAGTATTACAGGAGAATATTCCACTCCTATTTTTAAAAAAAGGGAATTCAGCACTCTTTTATATCAAACACCAGGTCTTTATTCATGATTAAAGTTAAAAAGAGATTATTTTGATGTTTTTAACTTTAATCATGAATAAAGACCTGGTGTTTGATATAAAAGAGTGTTGAATTCCCTTTTTTTAAAAATAGGAGTGAAATATTCTCCTTTAATACTTCTTTAATAAAGGTTATATATTTTTTCTAGGGTCTGCACCATTCCCTTTATTGAGGGTTCTGAACACCAAGTACCTGGTAGTAAAATCTTCAGGGGATTAACTTTTTTTTCTCTCTCTCACTATGTAAACTATATATCTATACCTATGTAAAAAATCATGTCTATATACAGTATATATATATATATATATATATATATATATATATATATATATATATATATATATATATATATATATATATATATATATATATATATATATATATATATATATATATATATATATATATATATATAGGATAAATATATGGTGTTCGGACCATCTGTGGCTAAAGCCCCTTATCGTTCGGCCCACATATTAGATTCCACATTCACAAGAAAACAAATAAATTACATAGTGTGAGGCACAGGTTAATAAACTTTTCAAATTTGATAACTTTTCCTATTTATAACTTGTGTTTTACGATTTTACTTGGGGCTAAGATATTCTTAAGGTTAGGTGCTTTATATGTGGGCCGCAAGATAAAGCGCCTTATCCACAGATGGTCCCAACACTGTCATAGTATAATCAATAACAAAAAATTGGATATTGTTATTATACATTGTCAGATGAAACATGGTGGGAATCCTGATTGCTATACCATTACACCTATAGAAGGTATACCTACATCATACCTCTACAAAAGATGCATAAGACTAAGGCAGAGGGAAACTTATTGGATCCATAAGTTAAAGACACTGCACCCATTAGGACTTAATATGAATGTAGGTCTGGCAGCTTTTTAGGAACACCCAAATGTGGTGCAGCCTCTGCCTTGGTCTTATGAATATTTCAACTTTTAGGAACGTCTATATATAGGGTCTGTTTGTTTTTTTGCTTACTGTTGAGATGGTCATTTTCAATTTTTATGTGTTTATGTACTTTTAATGCGTGTTATATAGCAATCTAATAGGGTTAGCTGATTCATCTATCTTTTATGTCCGGTATTCGTTATGATGAAGGATTGAAGTAGATTATATACTATATATGAATTTTAGTTCTTAACTAATTAACATATTATATGTATTTGACAATTATTTGACTCTCTTTCTGTTCATTCATATTACACATCACTGATCATCATACACAAAGTGATGTAGTCTTATTATATTGTTGCAAATTATTTGTTGGAATATGTCTATGTTCTCATATTTTTCATTGTTATTAATTTAGAGTCTTATGACCTTCTGTGCATCTTTGGTTTCTATTATTATGTAGGTCCATCACTTATTTACACTCAGCTTTTAGCTCTTGTCCGATTTGCATTTCGTCATTTTTTCTGTACATTCTTTCACTCTTATCATCACTATCACCAACCATTTATGCTATATGGATGTGTAGAATGTTATCTGCATTCCGCTCACACCAATGTTTCTTTTAACATTGATCATTTTATCTTTCACTAAGGATCACTATACAGGGAGTGCAGAATTATTAGGCAAATGAGTATTTTGACCACATCATCCTCTTTATGCATGTTGTCTTACTCCAAGCTGTATAGGCTCGAAAGCCTACTACCAATTAAGCATATTAGGTGATGTGCATCTCTGTAATGAGAAGGGGTGTGGTCTAATGACATCAACACCCTATATCAGGTGTGCATAATTATTAGGCAACTTCCTTTCCTTTGGCAAAATGGGTCAAAAGAAGGACTTGGCAGGCTCAGAAAAGTAAAAAATAGTGAGATATCTTGCAGAGGGATGCAGCACTCTTAAAATTGCAAAGCTTCTGAAGCGTGATCATCGAACAATCAAGCGTTTCATTCAAAATAGTCAACAGGGTCGCAAGATGCGTTTGGAAAAACCAAGGCGCAAAATAACTGCCCATGAACTGAGAAAAGTCAAGCGTGCAGCTGCCAAGATGCCACTTGCCACCAGTTTGGCCATATTTCAGAGCTGCAACATCACTAGAGTGCCCAAAAGCACAAGGTGTGCAATACTCAGAGACATGGCCAAGGTAAGAAAGGCTGAAAGACGACCACCACTGAACAAGACACACAAGCTGAAACGTCAAGACTGGGCCAAGAAATATCTCAAGACTGATTTTTCTAAGGTTTTATGGACTGATGAAATGAGAGTGAGTCTTGATGGGCCAGATGGATGGGCCCGTGGCTGGATTGGTAAAGGGCAGAGAGCTCCAGTCCGACTCAGACGCCAGCAAGGTGGAGGTGGAGTACTGGTTTGGGCTGGTATCAATTTTCGGGTTGAGGATGGAGTCAAGCTCAACTCCCAGTCCTACTGCCAGTTTCTGGAAGACACCTTCTTCAAGCAGTGGTACAGGAAGAAGTCTGCATCCTTCAAAAAAAACATGATTTTCATGCAGGACAATGCTCCATCACACGCGTCCAAGTACTCCACAGCGTGGCTGGCAAGAAAGGGTATAAAAGAAGAAAATCTAATGACATGGCCTCCTTGTTCACCTGATCTGAACCCCATTGAGAACCTGTGGTCCATCATCAAATGTGAGATTTACAAGGAGGGAAAACAGTACACCTCTCTGAACAGTGTCTGGGAGGCTGTGGTTGCTGCTGCACGCAATGTTGATGGTGAACAGATCAAAACACTGACAGAATCCATGGATGGCATGCTTTTGAGTGTCCTTGCAAAGAAAGGTGGCTATATTGGTCACTGATTTGTTTTTGTTTTGTTTTTGAATGTCAGAAATGTATATTTGTGAATGTTGAGATGTTATATTGGTTTCACTGGTAAAAATAAATAATTGAAATGGGTATATATTTGTTTTTTGTTAAGTTGCCTAATAATTATGCACAGTAATAGTCACCTGCACACACAGATATCCCCCTAAAATAGCTAAAACTAAAAACAAACTAAAAACTACTTCCAAAACTATTCAGCTTTGATATTAATGAGTTTTTTGGGTTCATTGAGAACATGGTTGTTGTTCAATAATAAAATTAATCCTCAAAAATACAACTTGCCTAATAATTCTGCACTCCCTGTATGATCGGACCTTTCCCTTATGAGATTTATCTGCCTTTTTTTCATTGACACACTAAAAGGCTACACGCTTAAAGGGCCATAATACCCAAATTTTTAAACACTTGAAAGTGATGCAGCATAGCTGTAAAAAGCTGATTAGAAAATATCACCTGAACATCTCTATGTAAAAAAGAAAGATATTTTACCTCAAAAGTTCCTCAGTAGCCACCTCCCATTGTAAAGGATTTCTAAGCAGCATTTTAGTGTGTTTGTCCTGGGACATCTGAAGGGACTAGCATCGTGCACTCTCATATTATTTCACCAATCAGGTAAAGGAAGCTTACTATGAAATCTCATGAGAGTTAAGTCAAATCTCATGAGATCACAGTAAGAGTTCATGACCTCAGCACTGCTGATGCTGATTGGCTGCTGTTCATTTCTTCATTTTTTTAATTTTTTTTACCTGCAGCTTGGAGCAGCTGAGTATAACTTTTTACACAGAACTTACTCTGCTGTGCTGAGGAAATTGTGAGGTAAAATATCTTCCTTTTTTACATAGAGATGCTCAGGTGATATTTTCCTGTCAGCTTTTTACAGTTATACTGCATCAGTTTCAAGTGATTTAGCATATGAGTATTATGTCCCTTTAAGTGACTAAATAACTTGTACATTATATCCTCTTTCACGAGTCCCTCCGTGTCCTTGCTGCTCTGCTGGAGTGTTTGAGTCAGCCGAGCGGCTCTGAAGCCTCGGTCTGCGCATTATTGCACTGGATGTGCACCTTCGTTTGTGAGTACCTTTTTGTTGTTGCCACACGCCACTGCACTGTATCTGAGATACTGCACCATAAGGAGCCTCTTCTTTTTGTCTTATAGGACATAGTTTCTATGTATACATTATAACAGAATTGTTCAAAATTAGTCTTTACCTTTTAGAGATAGTATCTTATGTATGATGAGGTGAGTATTAACCCCTTAAGGACAGAGTTTTTTTGCTCCCAGTTTCCCTTCTTAATTGACACAAGCAATGTTGTCATTTTTTTCTTCAGTATTGGTTTGTGATACCCTATATGAGTACATAAAATAACAATAAATTGGATTTTAATACGGAAAAATTGGGAATTACATTTAAAAAAATATTTTGCAGTTATAACCATTTCTACAAGACTAGTGTAGCTAAAGAAAAATACCTTCAAATAGATTCATTATGTCGTCCTGATTTTAAGAATACCCCATATGTCTAGGTTCTAAGTAATTTATAGCAAATATAGGCAAAATACGTCAAAGGAAAATTTGCTATGCTTGGACGGTACACTAAATAGCGGTCACCCCATTCAAAAATACTACACACAAAAACTATATATAAATATAATTTAGACAACCCAGGATTTTTACCTAGAGGTTTTTTGACATTTTGGGCTAGCTTATGAGTGGAGCGCTTGTTAACTTTGCTAGAAGTAGGCTTTTTGCACGCTTCAGGTTGGGTTTGTATTACGAGATGAAAGTTTGCGAGCCAGTGCAACCTGACACGCAAAAATTAGACTTCACAAAGTCATGATCGTGTTAATGTATTCCCTCATAGACTTCACACAAACAGAAAAAACACACCCATACGTGAGCGCTAACCCGCATCACAAAAAGCCACCTACTTGTGACCGCTAAACTGCCACAACCCTCACCCTATACTTTTAACCCCTAAACTGCCACATGGCCAACTGCAAATTGCCGAACTAGACTATTAACCCCCTAAACCGCCACATAGCCCACCATTAATTACTCTGCTACACTATTAACCCCTAAATCTCCACATAGCCCACCACTAGAAACTGCCAAACCTATTAACTCCCTAACTGCCGCAACCCCATCATAAAATGCGTTAGTTCATGTGTGCCATATAGATAACATTTTGCTCACGTCCGTGGAGTTATTTATTAGACAGCTAAAATGCACATCTGTCAAAAGAACTGAAATAAGGACAACCAGGTTTGTAAAAATAAAAGACTTTTATTGTGTTGACATATCACTGCATAGTCAAATTAAAGATTTTATCGTAAAAAAAATATACTTACACTACATTAGTTTACTGTACTGTATTACTATACTAAGTACAAGACTTATTACTGTGTACAGTACTATATTTTTTATTTTTTTGTTGAAACAATCAGCTAGATTATGAGTTTTGCGGTAGAAAAGAGCGTTATGGATCTTTTTCACTACGGCTGGTATTTCGAGTCTTGCAGGTATATCTGTCCCGCACACTTTTTTGGCCGTAATGCAACGTAACTACCGCAGCTTTCAAAAAGTCCTTTTTCAATGGGACTTCCACAGTGTTACGAGTTTGCCTGTCCGGCCAAAAAATGAGCGGTACAGCCTATACCATCAAGATCCATACCGTAAACTGAAAGTCAGTAGTTATGACTTTTATGCTACAAAGCCGTAACATAAAACTCATAACTAAAGTGCTAAAAAGTACACTAACACCCATAAACTACCTATAAACCCCTAAACCGAGGCCCTCCCACATTGCAAACACTAAAATAAAATTATTAACCCCTAATCTGCCGCTCCGGACATCGCCACCACTATAATTAACATATTAACCCCTAAACCGCCGCACTCCCACATCGTAAACACTAGTTAAATATTATTAACCCCTAATCTGCTGTCCCTAACATCGGCGCAACCTACATTACTGTTATCAACCCCTAATCTGCCGCCCCCCGTCGCTGCCACTATACTAAAGTTATTAACCCCTAAACCTAACCCTAAGTCTAAACCTAACCCTAACACCCACTAACTTTAATATAATTAAAATAAATCTAAATAAAATTACTATCATTAACTAAATAATACCTATTTAAAACTAAATACTTACCTGTAAAATAAACCCTAAGCTAGCTACAATATAACTAATAGTTACATTGTAGCTATCAGGTTTTATTTTTATTTCACAGCTAAGTTTGGATTTATTTTAACTTGGTAGACTAGTTAGTAAATAGTTATTAAGTATCCCTAGTAATTTCCCGGCTTGACTACTGTAACAACCTACTAACTGGCCTTCCTCTCTCCCGCCTCTCCCCCTTCAATCCATCCTAAATGCCTCTGCTAGGCTAATCCACCTTTCCCAACGCTCTGTGAGTCCCCTTACTGGCTCCCCATTCACAGCAGAATTAAATTCAAAATTCTCACTCTGACCTACAAAGCCCTTACCAATGCAGCCCCCCCATACCTGTCCTCACTCATCAACAAATATACTCCAGCCTGTCCCCTAAGATCCAACAACGATCTACTCCTTGCCTCTTCTACCATCACCTCCTCTCATGCTAGACTACAGGACTTCTCTCGTGCGGCACCAACCCTCTGGAACGCACTTCCACGAGCTGTCAGACTTTCCCCCAACCTCTCCTCCTTTAAACGCTCCCTTCTTGTTCAGGGAAGCCTATAACCAAATCAGTAACTAATGAATTTCACTTGCCCTCATCTAACTTCACACTAACATCATTCCCACCTTTGCAGTCCGCACCTCCTGTTTCTCACCCTCTTACCCATTTAGATTGTAAGTTCCCACGGGAACAGGGCTCCCAATTCCTCCTGTATTTGTTTGTTAAAGGGACAGTCTACCATAGAACTGTTATTGTTTTAAAAGATAGATAATCCCTTTATTACCCATTCCCCAGTTTTGCAAAACCAACACAGTTATATTAATATACTTTTTACCTCTGTGATTACCTTGTGTCTAGGAACCTTCTTCCAGCCCCCTGATCACATGACTGTGACTGTTTATTATCTATTGTCTTAAATTTAGCATTGTTTTGTGCTAGATCTTAAATAACCCTCTGTGCCTGAACACAGAGTTATCTATATGGCCCACATGTACTTTCTGTCTCTTTGTGTTGAAAAGAGATTTAAAAAGAATGTGATAAGAGGCAGCCCTCAAAGGATTAGATATCAGCATATGAGCCTACCTATGTTTAGTTTAAACTAAGAATACCAAGAGAAAAAAGCAAATTTGATGATAAAAGTAAATTGGAAAGTTGATTAAAATTAAAAGTCCTATCTGAATAATGAAAGTTTAATTTATACTAGACTGTCCCTTTAAATTTTGTCTGGTGTCTCATATTGTACTGTCCTTTTATCTTTGTTACCTATGAACAGCGCTGCGGAATCTGTTGGCGCTTTATAAATAAAGAATAATAATAATAATAATTAACTAGCTACCTAGTTAAAATAACTACAAATTTACCTGTAAAATAAAACCTAACCTGAGTTACACTAACACCTAACCTTACACTACAATTAAATAAATTACATTAATTAAATACAATTAACTAAATTACAAAAAAAAAAACACTAAATGGCAGCTCTATAGGGAGGTGAGCGGTGGAAATAACTTGCAAGTTAGCATCGAGCCGCTCATAAGGCAAAACTTGTAATCTAGCCGTATGTTAGCAAAAATTAGAACATTTAACAACATGAAACATTTAAGAGATTTGTGGTCATGGAATATGATCACCATCATCGTCATCAAGAACAACAACAGCAGCAGATGTTGAAGTTGGAGAAGCAGTTGGAGGCTTTGCATGAGATTTGTTTATGGTAGAGGTGGTTGGCTCAGGCTCATTTGTGGATTGCACAGGCTCACTAGTGGTTTTATTGTTGGACCAATCAGGTTTATTGGTGAATGACTCAGGTTCATCAGCGGATGACTCAGGTTCATTGGTGGATGACTTAAGTTAATTGGTGAAAGACTCAGGTTTATTGGTGGATGACTCAGGTTCATTGGTGGATGACTCAAGTTTATTGGTAAATGACTCAAGTTTATTGGTGAATGACTCAGGTTCATTAGTGGATGATTCAGGTTCATCAGAGGATGACTCAGGCTCATTATCATATTTTTTTTTTGTTCATTGTTTGCATTGCCTTTAATAAGAGGCCATCTTCCTTCTTTCATAAAAAAGTTGGTTCTAAGGCTCTAAATAAGTGCAATCCTTCAGCGTTCTGCATTATAATCATAATCTTCCATCCACTGCAGCTCCATCACAATTAAAGCAGAAGATAGCTGAGAGGTGGAAAATCCTTATGGTACAGCTTGCTGTGATTCTTCTCCTGCACCCCTTGCCCCTCAGCAACAAGATGCTGAAGATCTTTTGTGGAAAGATCCTCTTCATTTGACTGCAGCATCTCCTCAACATCCTCACTCTCAACTTCTTCAAATCCCACTTCCCACACAACTTGCTTTGATTTTGAAGAGCTCTTTGGAAGGGTCAAACAATTTATTACACTGAATAAAATCAGAAAGAAGTTTACTACACATCTTAATACAAGCTTTTTTTTGTGACATCATTCCAGGCCTCCACTATAATATCAATTGCAAGCTTAATGCTTATTGCTTCTAGAGTTCAAGAACTGTTTGTGCATTATCACCCTCAGTAGCTGCAATTAGCATCTTGAACGTTCTTCTAAAATAATATGCTTTAAATGCTGCAATCATATCTTGATCAAGGGGCTGGATTAGAGAGGTTTTGTTAGGAGGTAGAAAAAAAACTTTGATATGTGGTAAAAGTTCAGCATCTGTTGGAGGATTACTTGGTACATTATCAAGAATAATAAGAATTTTCAAAGCCAAATTTTTCTTCTTGCAATAATCTTCTAAATATTTTGGAAAATCTCACAAAGAAGAGCAGTTTCTTTGGGATCTGAAGGACCGTGCAGTAACAGCTTGTTTAAAAAAACACAAAAAAGAAGAAAAAAAAGAAAAAAAAGCTTTAATAAATCTACCACAAACAAACACACATAAAAAGAACACTTTAAGATGTTAGACACTTTTTTCAGTTTGTTAAATATGTCACGTATTTGAGTTAGAATTTATTCCGACATACTTCAAGTACTGCAAACACATTTATTACCGTGTTCCTCACTTACAGGGAGGATATTTCCTGCTTAATTACTGAATCAGGAAATACCTGACCTTAGGCCATTGGTATTATTTCCTTAGAAGGAAAAAATAAAGATAAAGACTTTGTGTTTGTTTAGTAATGCCTGTTTCTTAGGTTGTAAGATCATTATATCAGGGGTGAAAAATTCCAGTTTAAAATTAAAGGCACAAGCAAGAAAAGGCTTTCTGTCGTCAAACAATTGAAAGTAGGGTATATTAAGTATATTATATTTTTTATTTAATTTGCAAAATTATATACAATACACTACTTTGTATTCAGTATAAACTTAAGAAACATTAGATTTTATTCATCGTAAATTTTGATAAACACAAATAAGATTAAAAAAAAACCCAACAAAGAAGGTTTTCTGTGTTCTTCAAACCATAGCAAAGTGTGGTATATTAAAGGGATAGAAAGTCAAAATACAACTTGCATAATTCAAACAGAGCAAGTAATTTTAAAGGGACACTCAAGTCAAAATAAACTTTTGTGAATCAGAAAAAACATGCAATTTTAAGACACTTTCCAATTAACTTCCATTATCAAATTTTGTACGGTCTTCTTATATTCACACTTTCTGGGGAACAAGATCCCACTGAGCATGTGCACAAGCTCACATGGTATACGTATACTAGTCTGTGATTGGCTGATGTTTGTCACATGATACGGGGGTCGGAAAATGGGAGAAAAAATACATTTGCTAGAAAAAAATCTGAGCATGTGCACAAGATCACATGGTATACGTATACTAGTCTGTGATTGGCTGATGTTTGTCACATGATATGGGGGCAGGAAAATGGGAGAAAAATAAATTTGTTAGAAAAAAATCTACTGCTTAAAGTGTTAAATCTTAAAAAGCTTAGATGCCTTCTTTTTCAAATAATGATAGCAAGAGAACGAAGAAAATTTGATAATAGGAGTAAATTAGAAAGTTGCTTAAAATTGCATGCTCTTTCTGAATTACAAAAGACAAAATTTGGGTACAGTGTCCCTTTAAGTATATTTTTCTAAAATTAGCAAAATAGGTTTTTCCACCTACAAGTGTCTTTGTATTCACTATGAAAGTAAAAAAACATGGAATAATAAACACAAATAAGATTAAAGAAACAAGAAAAAAAAAGAGAGTGCCTCATGGAGAAACAATTTGATCCAGTAATTGATAACATACATGACACAATTATTGCTCACTCACAGGTTAAAATTACCTGGCTGACAGAATATATTTGTAGTCTCTCAGCTGACTTAACTCCAGACATAGCAATGATAAGTAAGAGTCAATCGATATCCAGTTAATACCACAAACCATCCACCGGCAATAAAAACATGTTAACTCCAAACCAGATGGACAGCAAGTTTAAGGGACAGTCAAGTCAAAATTAAACTTTCATAATTTAGATAGAGCACACAATTTTAAACAACTTTTCAATTTACTTCCATTAATAAAATGTTATATTCTTTTTATATTTACACTTTTTAAGTCACCAGCTCCTACTGAGCATGTGCAAGATTTCACAGAATATACGTATAAGCATTTGTGTCAATCAACTCGATCGGGTTGATTTCTGTCCCCGGCCTCAGAGCAGGCGGTCTTTAGCCCGCTGCTTCATAACTGCTGTTTCCGTCGAGCCTAAAGACTCGCATGGAAACACGGGCATCAAGCTCCGTACGAAGCTTGATAAATTGGCCCCCATTTGCTATTTGATTGTCTTTTTATCATTCATTTGTTGTTGTATGCAAATCTACTGTATTTACTGGTCCTATAAGAATGTTCAAATACCACAACACTGTGTTTTCTTGGCCTGTACAAATATTGGTCATTTCATCAATCATATTGAAACACTGAAAATGATGAGTGTTTAAAATCAACTTATCTCATGTTCTAATATGTAACAGTCACAATATCTATCACAAATCTAAAATATTATTTATACCAACATAAATATAGAGTCGATAAACCCACTCCCAATTTTAATTCACAATTAGTACCTTATAAATAATACTCACAATATTTATAAAAAAAAATAGCATAATACAAAAATACATTTAATAACAGAGTAAAATCTGCTAGAAAGAAAAATATAAATAACAAAAATATACCCGACTTCCAAATGTGGATTAATATATCAACACATTACTAATAAAACCCTTATATATCGTAAATAATAAAATAGAAGAAAACTTCCTCCAAATACTCATCCACTCCTCCACCCCTAGTCTCCTCCTCATCCAGACCACCCCCAAGTTACATACAGAAAAAAAACAGATCTTATGCTAATTTTATACACCCAGCAGAAAAAAAGGGTCATTGGGAACACATTAAAGGGAAGATAAATTTACAGGACTCTGTCCCTTTATTTGCTGAATTATTATAAACATAAAACATTATTTCAATGTACTCTAAATTTTAATGTTAAGAGGTTAGTTAGACAATATTTGTATGAACAATGATATTCTAGCGCTGATAATGTTTTTTTTATCAGCATCTGACATAGGAAATACTAATGTTCTGAGAAATATTCTTTCCATCTAGAACAGGATCTAACCTATTCAATAGGTTATAATTCAGTATTTGTCATTATGTAAGCTAATTTTCCCACATTTCCCAATTTTCCCACATAAATAAATAAATTTAATGACATATAAAACAATAGTCCTGTCAAAATTAGAGTTCTTGAATACATATGTTGATTCAATACAAGTAAGGCATATTTCTCAAAACCTCTGGATTTATTAAATCTGAGGAGAAATTTTAAAAGTCAAATTAACCCACCAGATCATGGGGCCAATTTATCAAGGGCCGAATAGCCCCTGATGCCTCTGTTTCTGCACGATCCTTTAGGCTCGCCGGAAACAACAGTTATGAAGAAGCGGCCATAAAGGGACACTAAACCCCACATTTTTCTTTCATGATACATATAGAGAATACAGTTTTAAACAACATTCCAATTTCTTGCTATTATCTCATTTGCTTCACTCTTTAGATATCCTTTGTTGAATAAATAGCAATGCACATGGGGGAGCCAATCACACGAGGCATCTATGTGCAGCCACCAATCAGCAGCTACTGAGCCTATCTAGGTATGCTTTTCAGCAAAGGTTATCAAGAGAATGAAGCAAATTAGATAATAGAAACAAATTAGAAAGTTGTTTAAAACTGCACGCTCTTTCTAAATCATGAGAGAGAAAAATTGGGATTAATTTCCCTTTAAGACCGCTGCTCCTTAACTGGTCTGCTGACTCTGAGGCTGCGGATATGAATCCGCCCGATCCTATACGATCGGGTTGATTGACACCCCCTGCTAGCGGCCGCGAATCTGCAGGGGGCAGCATTGCACAAGAAGTTCACCAGAACTGCTTATGCAATGTTAAATGCCAACAATGTATGCTGTCGGCATTCAGCGATGTTTGTCGGACATGATACGCTACAGACATTGATTTATCGGCCCCATAGTGTTAAATTTATACTTCCAAGAGTTATATTGACATCAGCCTTAACCAATGAAAGACAAAAACGGGTAAGCCCTTTGCATCCTCAGCCAAAAGATTGGTTCCATAGGCTTCATGTCTTCAAACAAGAAGGAAAAAAAACTATTATGGTGAGGAAATTCTCACAGGTGTTAAATGGTTACAATTAATGTGTAATAATACAGCTGAAATTATGTTACTGGTTGGAGTAAAGAGGAAATGTGGTTTTTGACTTCCTTTTCTGTGGTATTCCAGTCCAATAGAAGCACACATTCAAGCAAATTATCAAAAAGCAATATACAAGGAAAATATGGCATCTAACTGAAATTCAACTTTTTTCGTTCATGATTCAGATAGAGAATGATATTCCAAACAATTTACTAATTTACTCCTATTATCAAATATGTTTTGTTCTCTTTGTATCCTTTGTTGAAAAGGATACCTAGGTAGACTCAGGAACTGCTGAGTTGTGGCTGTACATGTATGCCTCATGTTATTGGCTTGCCCATGTGCATTACTGCTTCTTCAACAAAGGATACCAAGAGAATGAAGCAAATTAGATAATAGAAGTAAATTGGAAAGTTGTTTAAAATTGTATTCTCCATCTGAATCATGAAAGAAAATGTTTGGGTTTCATGTCCCTTTAAGGTGTTTGAATACAGCTTTATTTCACTCATCTAATAATACAATGTACAATAAACAATGTTATATATGTGAATACTTTTATCAGTGACATTTTTTTAACATCCATATACTAATTTGCAATATAAATAAACACAAAACCCTTTTTCCAAACTGGTTGGAACTGGAAAAGGTTTGGATTTTGGTACCTCTGTGATAACCTTGTATCTAAGCATCTTCTGACAGCCCCCTGATCATATAGCTATTTATTTATTATCTCTTGACTTGCATTTTAGCAAATTAGTGCTGTGTTGATAAATAACTCCGTGGGCATGAGCACAATGTTTTCTATATGGCCCACATGAACTAGCACTCTCCTGATGTGAAAAGCAAATAAAAAGCATGTAATAAAAGGCTGTCTGTAGTGGCTTAGAAATAGGCAGAAATTTAGAGGTTTAAATGTTATAAAGTATATTAATATAACTGTGTTGGTTGTGCAAAGGTGGGAAATTTGTAGTAAAGGCATTATATATCTTTTTAAACAAAAACAATTTTAGTGTTGATTGTCCCTTTAAGGAATATTTGCATCAGTAAAACAGGACAGGTGGATGCAACTAAGTGTAAAAAACATTATCTTATGTCATTTAGGAAATGTTTGCATGTCATTAAACAGCTTATACATGTAACCTAAAGGTTATTTATTAAAAAAAATTATACTTTTGTAAATAGTACCAACAGAAAGACTTTACAGTACTGTAATCAAAAAGGTAACTGTTGTTTTACATAAATATAAACTATTATTTGCATTTTAGAACACAAAAATCAAACCAAAGACGCAGATTGTGACTGCAGGCAGGGAAAAAAGTAATGTTTGATAAAAAAATTTTTTTTTTTCAAATAATAATAAAAAAGTTTGGTTTTCAGAATAGGTTTGGATTTTGTCATTCCGGTTTTAGGGATTTGTACCTGTAATACTTTAGTTGTTTACATGCCTCATAGTTTGATTTGACATTTATTTAAAATATTAATTCAGTTAAAGGGACACTTAAGTTAAAATTATAGTTTCATGATTCAGAGAGAGCATGCAGTTTTAAAAAACTTTTACATTTTCTTCCATTAACAAAATGTGCACCATTTTTATATATTTACACTTTTTGAGTCACCAGCTCCTATTGAGCATGTGCAAGAATTCACATTATATATGTATATGCATTTGTGATTGACTAATAGCTGTCACATGATAAAGTGGGAGTGGAAATAAACATAACTGAAATTTGTCAGAAAAAATCTACTCATTTGAAGTTCAAACTAAGTGCTATTGCATTGTCTTTTAATCCTGCATTTGTTGATTATGCAAATTTACTGTATTTACTGGTCATTTAACTATCATTTAACTATCATGTTTACTAATGTGTGAACAGAGCAAGTACAAAACATACATTTCTGAAAAATAGATAATGATAGAAAGTAAGGAGTTTGGAGACTAGACGGGGAGAGAACAGCAGGGTTTGAGGGCAATAGTTATTAAAAAAGAGGGTGTTACTAAACATTAAAATTTACTAATGTGTGAACAGAGCAAGTACAAAACATACATTTCTGAAAAATAGATACTGATAGAAAGTAAGGAGTTTGGAGACTAGATGGGGAGAGAACAGCAGGGTTTGAGGGCAATAGTTATTAAAAAAGAGGGTGTTACTAAACATTAAAATTTGATTTGCTAATCCAGAAATAATAGTTAGCACTGCAAGCAAACTGCTGCCAAAAAAACAATAGGTCTTTTTAAGAAATCAGTTACACACTACACATTAAACATTAAACACTGAAATATTTTTATTGCAGAGAAAAAAAACCCTCTGCATCCAGAAATCATTAAGAATTCATTAGTCACTAAAATCCTTGACAAGTATAACAAAATAAAAACAAGAAAGGTCAGACCAGGAGGAATTAGAAACTGAATCATTCAAAGGCTTAAAGGGACACTGAACCCATTTTTTTTCTTTCATGATTCAGATAGAGCATCCAATTTTAAACAACTTTCTAATTTACCTAGCTACCTATCTAGATCAACAAAGAATAACACAAGAACAAAGCAAATTTGATAATAGAAGTAAATTGAAAACTTTTTTAAATTGTATTCTCTATCTAAATCATGAAAGAAAAATGTTGGGTTTCCTGTCCCTTTAAAGGGACAGTCAACACCAGAATTTTTGTTGTTTTAAAAGATAGATAATCCCTTAATTACCAATTCCCCAGTTTTGCATAACCAAAACAGTTATAATTATACACATTTTACCCCTATAATTACCTTGTATCTAAGCCTCAGCAAACTGCCCCCTTATTTCAGTTCTTTTGACAGACATGCATTTTAGTCAATCAGAGCTGTCTCCATGGTAAATTCACGTGAATGAGCTCAATGTTATCTATATGAAACACGTGAACTAATGCCCTCTAGTGGTAAAAAATGCATTTAGATTAGAGGTGGCCTTCAAGGTCTAAGAAATTAGCATATGAACCTCCTAGGTTTAGCTTTCAACTAAGAATACCAAGAGAACAAAGCAAAATTGGTGAATAAAAAATGTGTTTAACATTACATGCCCTGTTGAAACACAATCATTAACTGAAACAGAAACAGCTGTGTAGGAGGAATAAAGCTGGATGAGGAACAGCCAAACTCTTCTAACAAGGTGAGGTTGCTGAAGACAGTTTAATTCTAGATGTGCTGTCCAGGCTCATTGGAGAGGCACAAAGAAAACTACAATGTTGATGAGGCCTGTAGACACAGTAGTAAGACAAGGAAACAGTACAGCATGCTTACTTCCCTTTGCAATCAGAAGTAGGGATGGGCGAATGTTTAGAAACATTCAAAAAAATAAAACGAATTTTAACACATTCGTTCGTTCGAATCGAATTTATGTTTACTTAACATTCTAACATTCGATTTTAGAATGTTCGGTTTCTAATTTTACGATTACATTCGAAAATATTTGTTTAGAAAAATTCTTTAAATGTAATATTCGAATTATGCAATATTCTATCTAGAAACATTCAAAATGATATATTTGTATCTATTATGTATCAATTTACTAGATTCCCTCCCTACCACATGAACTATTGAACTTCTGAATAGTATTTGTTAAATAGAATGTTAAATTCGAAATTTCGAATGTGGACATTCGATATAATTATAAACATTCAAATTTGAAAGTGACATTTGAAAACTGTAAATAGCATTCGATTATAGAATTTTTAAGAAAATTCGTTCTTATCAACATTCGGATTTATAATTAGAACTTCGGTAATAACATTCGTTCTAACATTCGAATTCGGATATTTACACATTTGCCCATCCCTAATCAGAAGATATCCAGCAACGCTATCAGCTCATCATCAGCTTATGTTTTTGTTTTAAATAATATCAGATACAATATATTAAAGGGATATGAAACCCCCACATTTTTTCTTTTGTCATACAATTTTAAAAGCATTTCCAATTTACTTCAATAATCATATTTGCTTTGTTTCTATTGTATTTTTTATTGAAGAGACACTTATGTAGGTGTCTGAAGCACTACATAGCAGGAAATACTGCTGTCATCTAGTACTCTTGCAAATGCTACCATATATTGCTCCAAACACATGCACGTTCCTGAGCTTAAGCCTCTGCTTTTCAACAAAAAATACCAAAGAACTAAGAAAATGTAATAATAGAAGTAAATTAGAATGTTTTTAAAATTGTATGCTCTATCTGAATCATGAAAGAAAAATCTTGGATTTCATGTCCCTTTAAGTAACACAAAGGGGTCTATTTATCAAAGCGTCAATCTCAGTGCATTCGCCGTCGTCAATAAACTCGCCAGACATCGCTGCCGTGGATCTACATACAATGCTCTTATTTATGAAAAAGTCTTTCGAACAGGCGCATCAAGTATGACGCGATGAGCATCGGACTGAGCATCCGACTTTTGTTAAATAAGAGTATTCGATGTTGCGAATATCCTTATTTATCTAATTTTTACCCTTGCATGTATATCATATGAAGACTTTTTAGTCTTCTTTTTGCAACTGTATTCATACCATTTGTACATGTCCCTGATAATATACTTCTTGATATTGATATATTTGATATAGATATATTTGGTATAGATATATTTGATAATGATATATTTAATATAGATATATTTGATATAGATATATTTGATATAGATATATTTAATATAGATATATTTGATATAGGTAGATATAGATATAGATGTATAGATAGAAATAGATAGATATAGATACAGATATAGATACAAATAGATACAGATAGATACAGATATATATATATTACCACTTTGTGTTTAACTAATCAGACCAGATCATCTATTTTCCACCCTAATTCCAAGTTGCAAATACTTGCATAAAAACAATAGATGCACCATAGACTATGCACACATGCAGGGCACTAAATCTATTACACAGTGCTTCCTAGTATTAGTTACAAATATGTACTCACAAATACTTGTGTTCAACCACAAACTCAGCATCGGATCAAAATTACCAATATACAATATTATAGTGTGGGGCCCCAGCACTGTTACAGCTGTACCGTCCTTGAAACCAGGCTCATAAGTGTTAATACACGCTCTGGTATGGTTCTAGCAAGTGTTAGTAATGTCCTGCTGAAAATAACTTTATCCGGTTTACAGTGAGTGTCTTTATGGCTCCACAATGTAAATAGGCAAACAGTACTGTTATTACAGAAATCCCTGCTGTGGGAATGCTATACGTGCAGTGTTCAGACAGATCCAGGCTGTACATAGATTACAGCAAGACTTTTAAGCCCAACCAACTTTCAACATCCCAAGTACCTTTACAAGAAAGCGGTCCGATGTGGAAGTCCTTTTTATAGGCTGGCTTCTTCACTTGCTTACCCACAACCTGCACTTCAGGACGCAGGCTGGCTTCTTATTTGGGATAGCTAGCACGGTTATGTAAGCATTGGAATTAGAGGAAAATTTGTGCACCCCTATTTTTTATGTTGTTTGCTATATATATATATATATATATATATATATATATATATATATATATATATATATATATATATATATATATATATATATATATATATATATATATATATATATATATACACTGTGCTATGATTACGCCTTGAGTGGCGAAACATGTCAGCAGCAGCCATTGTTTGTCAAGTAATACTCGTGATTTTCCCATGATCATGTATAACATGGATTTTTAAACAAATAAATCGAGGTTGGAATTGGAGATACCTGCTTGCATCTTGTTTTTCTTTCTATATAGATAGATAGATAGATAGATATAGATATATCTATAAATATATATTTTAAATAAATATATGTATATTTATATATATATTTATATATATATATATATCTAAAGATATATATTTATATATATATATATATAAATATATATATATATATATATCTGTTATGTCCATTTCTTAAAATTTCGAGCATGTTCCTCAACATTGTAATGTTTTAATAAGGAAACGTTGACCTTCAAATCTCAGTATTTATTCATATGACTAATTTTAGAAATAGTAAATATATTATTAATTGGATACAAAATATATTTAAAAACAACATGTAATGTGAATAATTAGTCAATTAATTTTTCGATTTAAACAAATGTTATTTCATATCTTAAAGGGACATCAAACTCATATATGTTATTTCCTTTTTTTTTTTTTTTTTTTAAAATAATTTTTATTGAGGTTAAAAAATATCAAGCGTGATGAATTACAGCAATCATATACATATGCAGAAAAAACCTAGCAAACAAGTTGCTACAAAATAAGCAAATCTGTTACATCACAAATATGCAGAAAACACTATAAATTAACCTCACATTTTCTATTTTTGTTACATAAAAAGGAAAACTTTGAACCTTACATTTTCAAAATAGAATTAAGAGATAATCATTACACATAAATACAGTAGCCTTTAAAGAAAAAAAAACACACAAATTATTACAGAGATATGCTTATTACTAAAGGCTCTTAGGTTACGTGAGATCCCTCTCTCACTTGACCTTCCTTCTCACCTGTATAATAACATAACAAAGGTCTAATAACAAGACAAAAAACAAACGAGAAAAAAAACACATACAAACAAAACAAACAATAATAAAAAAAAAAAAAAAAAAACCACAAAGCCTAAATATCTCAAGCTCTTCTGATGAAACTAGATTAGTGCCAACAAGCCAATCTATTGCCGTTTTAACCATGGCAGCTAAGTTATACAATTTAAGGTTAGGAAGCGCCAATCCCGCCGATCCGCAATTTTGCATTAATCTAGCCAACGCAATTCGGGGCTTTTTATTGTTCCAGATAAATTTAGAAATTTGAGAATTAAAAAACTTTAAATCTTTATTCAATAAGAATAAAGGCAAATTCTGGAGCGGATATAACAAGCATGGAAAAATGATTGATTTTATCAAATTAACTCTAGCTGTGATAGACAGTGGAAAAGCGGCCCAAAGATGCAAATCAGATCCAATTTTTTGAAAAAGGGGCTCAAAATTGGCTTTATACCAAAATTTAGGATTTTTATGCAAAACCAAACCTTAAATGGAATATCGAGGCCTTCTAACTGAGAAGTATTTATACACATTAATTCGCTCTTTTCCAAGTTTATCTTGTAACCTGAAAAGGAGCTGAAAACTTTTAATACATGTAGAATCATAGGAATAGACTGCTGGACATTGGTAAGAAAAATCAACACATCATCTGCATAGAGCAACATTTTGAGACGGTGTATACCGAATGGAACTCCTATCAAAACATCTCTACATCGAATCGCGAGAGGTTCCAAAGCTATATTAAAGAGTAAAGGGGATAGAGGGCACCCTTGCCTAGTGCCTCTCTGTAATATTATTTTAGGGGATAAAGACCCATTGATAAATAAAAAGGAAATTGGTTTATGATATAATCTAGTAATAAATTGTGCAAATTCCCCTTTTAAGCCAAACTTCTCCATCGCCCTAAAAAGGTATTCCCATACACTTGAGTCAAAGGCTTTGACCGCATCCAGGGAAAGTATAGCAGTCCCTTGCCATAATGGCTTCTTCCTCTCCTTATCCACATTCCAGGCATAATCTAAAAAATTGATCAATTTGTGGGTATTTTTTGCTGGATTTCTAGCTACCATAAATCCAGTCTGGTCTGGATGAAGGATTTTATGTAAATAAGAAGATAGTCTTGAAGCAATAATAGCCATTAAGATCTTATAGTCTGTATTCAAAACCGAAATCGGCCTGTAAGAGGCCGGATCTTCGGGATTTTTACCTTTCTTTAAGATGAGCGAAATATTGGCCGCGGAGAAATAACTAGAAATCATATTATTAGACATATAATAGTAATTAAAATGTTTTTCTAAAGTGGGCAGAAGGACCTCACCAAGACACTTATAAAGCTCCGCTGGAAACCCATCTGGTCCAGGAGCCTTATTCATCTTCAAATGATCTATAGCTTTTCTAATTTCATCGATAGATATTGGAGCATTAATCGATATTAAGTCCTCGCTACTTAATTGAGGCATCTTTATCATGGACCAAAATGTATCTTGGTTATTAATATCTATCTCGACTCCAGAGTATAGTTGTTGATAATAGGCAAAAAATGCCTCCATGATCCCCTTAGTCTCCGTATATCTTCCCATTTCAGTTTGAATCGCGGGAATAATATTTTTCTTTTTTCTAACCTTAATGAGTCTAGCTAAATATTTAGTGGAGGAGCCATGCAATCCTTTAAATTGAAAATGTATTTTTGCTTCTTCCTCTAAAAGTTTTTGTTTTAAGAACAAGTCTCTTTCCTTCCTATTAGCTTGATATTTTTTCCAGTTTCCCGAAGTGCGCCTTAAACAATATGAGTTCCTAACTTTATTCATGATTTGAATTTCCCATGCTTTACTCTTTTTCTTCGCTATACTAATATATGTTTGTATTTTTCCCCGCATTACAGCTTTAAAAGCTTCCCAGAAAATTTCCGGTTTATTAACATAGCTTATATTATCGGAGTGGTATCGTTGCCAGAGATATCTCAAAAAATTAACAAATTTAGGATTAGTGTACAAATATCGAGGGAAATAAAAACTAGGCGTTTGAATCCTATTCTTTAGCCCAGTAGGGAATGACAAAGAAATAATTGCATGGTCTGAGATAATGATATCTCCAATTCCTGTCTCTAATTTCTGACTAGCTAAATTCTCCGTAATTAAAAGTAGGTCAATTCTCGAAAAGGTGCCATGTGCTTTAGACTCGCAAGAAAATTACTGTTTATCTGGGTTTTTTAAACGCCATATATCAACTAATTTTAGCTTTGCGCAAAATTATGATAAATATTTTGCATTCTTTTCATAGGCTAATCTATTTTTATTAGAAAGTCTATCTAGTGCCGGACATAAGGTAGCATTAAAATCACCCCCTAGAATTAAATTTTCAACAATAAAGGGAAATAATTTGATTTTTATTATCTCCCAGAATTCTCTAGAAAACTTATTTGGGGCATATATATTACAAAATATAAATTTAATATTCTTTATAAACACATGGATAAGGATGTATCTTGCAGCCGGATCTATTTCTACCTTATCTATTTTGTATTCTAACTCTTTATGGAAGAGGATAGCAACACCACATTTTCTAGCACGACCAGTCGTAGAGACTACTTCCCCTACCCATTTTATCTTCAATTTAGCCGCTTCATACTCATTAAGATGTGTCTCCTGAAGGAGAGCAATATCTGGTTTATAGCGTGCTAAGGTTTTAATAACCAATTTGCGTTTAATGGGGGAAGATATCCCTCCTATATTCCAAGATAAAATCTTAATTCCTTCCACCATCTAAAATCCGGCTAATTAGCCATTTTACAAGGGACAGTCCATTCGGGGCGAACCGAGGGCGCGGAGCGGGGGAAATAGGGGAGGGACGGCGGCGGAGAGGAGAGGAGAGAGAAGAGAGAAAAAAAACAAAAAAAAAACAACAAAAAAAAAAGGGGTGGGAGGGAAAGACACAACACATGTAAAATACAAAATAGCACCCTCACTACTTCCATTAACATATGGTCCTTATTATTTGGGAGAGAGAAAAACAGCTCCACATAAGACAATCTTACCATTATATGAAAACTGAAACTTTACCCCGTCTCTATAAATTTTTTAACATCTGCCACCTCCTCAAAAGAATGTTTAGTACCTTTGTCCTCAATGCTGGATATACCAGGTGAGCTTTAACCCCTTTATTTATCAACTGCGAACAATATGGGGCCATTAATTTTCTTTTAGCGGATGTCTCATATAAAAAGTCCTGGAACAACAGAATCCGATTCTTTCCAAAGATAGGAGGATAATTTTTTTTAAATAGCTTCAATATTTCAACTTTATCTTGAAATTTTAGTAATTTAAAAATACAGATTCTGTTCCTCATGACTCCATCCGAGAAGGGTTTCTTTTGGCCCAACCTATGTGCTCGCTCTATCACCAGGGGTAACAACTCAGGGGCTATCCCTAAAGTTTGTGGTAATGTAATTGAAGTGAATTTCAATAAACCCTCAAATTCTGGTGTTTCTGGGAGACCCACTATCCTAATATTGTTACGCCTGGAGCGATCCTCAAGATCCTCCAGGCGTGACTGCATACTTTTAATTTTAGCATCCTGTTTCTGAATTAAGTCTCCATGGATATGAGTTATAGATTCTTGTCTCAGCCTCAGTTAGTCTGTTCGAAAACGGCCTGATTTCAGAGGACAATGAAACTAATTCAGCAGAGATAGTCCCTAATTCTTTCTTAATTACTTCAAACTGTGGGGAGAATATCTCTGTTAGCTGTGAAATCAGTGTGTGTGAATCAGAAGACATTTTACTAGTTTCTGATAAGCTATCCAAACTGGTATCTGATATTTTACTTTTTTTATCTTTTACTTTTACAGGCATTTTGGGTGAATTAGATTTCACCTGAGTGATAAATCTATCCATAAAGGATAGAACTGACAACACAAAAATAAATCAAGTGTACTTTGAAGTGAAGACCCACAAAAAGAAAAAAAAGAAAAGGAAAAAGACAAAAAGCAAAATCCAGCTTTGAACAAACGTCACAAAATCCCCCTCCCAACCTTTCCTCCTTCTATATATATTTTCATAATTAATGTATAACAATTATACTAGTGTTACTACATAGTGCTTAATAGTGCAGAGTGGTGCGTACAGCCTGAAAATCTCTACTACCCTAACCAGTTAGTTTTAGCTATTTTTATATTTCTATGGGCTTGTCTTTTTCCAGGTAAAATACACAGGGCTTTAGGAGCCCCCTTATAGCTCAAATTTATCTCAGCTTTATAAGTGCTTGTGTAACACTTCAATAACAACTTGCACGCCCAGTTTAATTACCTGAATCTAATTGTTAGCTTCTCTATGAGCCAGAGAATATGCAGATAATATATGGAAAATTAGAAAAATACACAGCACCTATAGCCAACCTTATTACACATTACTATATATGTGCAGGCAAACAAACCCAATATAACGTATTCAAAGTCTCCCTATAAGTGATAGAATTTAACCAGACTTATTTTAACAGGTCATTACAAAATTAGGCATATTAACTATCCCCTAAAATCTCAGCTTACACAGCACATCCATAATAGAACATTTCTCATATTTCTTTATTCAAGCATAGGATTAGCCACTTTCGTAGATTGCTAATATTGTCCTCCGCTTCTATGCGGCAAACTAAAGTTCTGAAGGATGCTCTTTACTAGCAATTTGATAGTCTCGCACACAGGAATATAACTACTAGGGCAAAACAATCACAAGCGGTATCCACACTAACATGGCAGAACAAGTTCACTACAAAGATATCCCCTTTTCTTGTTCTCTATCAGGAGGCAGAAATACAGTCACTGAGTCTGTTTGCTAGAGAGGCAGCCACTCTCCTTCACCTAATGGCTACCGCAAGCTAGCGGGCTTCTCAATTCTATATTAGCAAGGCAGACAACGGGAGATTTAACTTACGTATACCGCTCTGAACTTCTCATCTGTGTCCAACTGTGTCCGCTAGGACCTGCTGGGCCGCTCCTCTGCCTGAATAATCCAGACACTACTCCGTTACTCCATATACAGTCCTTCTGGATGCGGGGCGTGACTTCACATGAAAATCTTCACACACCTCTGCTTCTCATTGGTAGGTTGAGGGGGCTCGACTGCAGAGCTGCTCTTAGATTGGTCGGCTCCCTTCTTCTGCTGTGCCGCTGTTTTCCCAGCTATCTGATGTGATGTTCCACTGTGACCCGGGAGAATCCTTTGCATTAAGTGAGTCCTAGGAGGTGTAACCACCCCACAACGGGTACCGCTCTCCTCCCTTGATTACAGCACGGTCCTTTGTCAGCGTTCTGCTCCAGCTGCTCTGCAAAGCCTCGGTGCTGCTGCAACCAAACCAAACCACAGTGAGCACCAGAACTGTCAACTGGGTCCTTACGGCATGTGTAGTAGGTATAACCACGGGCTTAAGGTAACAGCTTTAACAGTATTATTTAGGCTATTTTTCTCTCTTCCAGCTTTTTATTTAAAGAGTGAGGTTGCGGCTCGGACTAGAAGCCGTTAGAAGCAATCTTTTAGAAGTTTCCAGCCAGGGCCAGAGTCTATTCGCCCGACTCCCTAGGGTGCAGTCTTGCACCAACAACGGGAGAGATGGCCACAGGAGATCGTTGTACACGGCTGCTCACTCTCCGTGCAACACGCCAGCCTCAGTGTGTGCTGTTGAACAGCTCCTCCCACCGGAAACCCGTCGTTATTTCCTTATTTAGATAGACAAGACCTTTTGCAAGCAGCATTAATCATTTTCACTTCTATTATCCCTCAGATATACTATTTCTTAGAAATAACAATGAACATGTGCAAGCCAATCACGAGTCATCCATATGTAGACATCATTTATCAGCTATATAGTTTCTATAAATATGCTCCCCATCAAAGGATAGATCCAAAAATGGATAATTGAATATATATCAAACAAATTAATAATCAACAACATTGCATGCTATTTATACATGATGAAACATATATTTCCTTTTCATGTCCCTTTATGATAATACTTAAAGTAATGCAGCAACAACATGATATTCTTAATAAAAAAATTTTTTATTTATAAAACGTTTTTGGAAAAAAAAAACTTTGACAAAAAAAAATTAAAATTCAAGCAGGGCTTCTTGAATTTCCTGCACACCCTCAGCCACTGTTGGAAAAAAAATGGATAAAAGGGCTCTGTTTGCATGCCCTGATCGACTGCTGTAATAAAAACACAAAATAAAATATGTATCAACAATTCACTTTCAAGATATAATTTATAAAAAAAACATCATATGCTAAATTTGTACTTTCTGTTGCCTCCACCTCATCTTTGCTATGTCTGGCGACATGGCCACTGTGGCCGCATATTCAGATTCCTCTTTGTCAGTTGTCAGAGAAGAAGCACAAACCAAAAACATTGTTATGGAAGTTTGAAGATGTGTCAATATATTATATATTATATTATATTCCACATTGTTCTAAAAAGACAAACAAATACGGTCTACTAATTCACAATCAGTATAGAAGAGAAAAAGGATGATATGATAAATTCTTACATTTAGTTTCAGCCACCTCCTCTTCTCTACTACCTGGATTCCTGGCTGGGACTGAAGTCTCTGTTTCATCTCTCAGAGAAGAAGCACAAACACAAATGATTGTTAGGATGATGAATATGTGACAAGTCCTAGATTATGCTCATCATTGCTGTAGACGGTTATGACAACCTCATGATATTAGTGATATCAAATTAGTGATTTTAAAAACACAATGACTTAAATAAAACTTTGTGGCGTATTTATGACTTTTTTTGTTTTGTTAAAGAGCTTTATTGAAGTGTATAAAGATGTATACAATCATAAGCTGTACCAACATGCATCAATATACATGTATATTAAAAAAAATCTTAACATCTGTGCTACAGTGAATATAAACACACTTCAAAGTATAGCATAAACAGAGAACCATCCCAACCTACAAGGTGGGAGAGTCCAATTACAAGAAGAGATCATTTTCAACATTAAAGTCTCATGGTATGGAGCGAAAAGAAAAGAAATTAAGTACATAAGGGAAGGGGGATTAAGTGGTTCGAAAGAAGTATTGATGAGTCTGCTAATACAGGGACTCTCAGAGGGAAGAAGAGGGACGGAGAGGAAGAGAGAAAGGAACAGAGATGAGAGGGGGAAAAAAAAAACAAACCAAGGTAGGAGTGGGGTGGGATAGGGTTACCTGTGCAGCTTGTGTAGTATTGCCAGTTAGATGGCAACTAAATAGTGCCATTACAAAGCGCTAGAATAGTTTCGTACTTATATAATTTGTGATTTTTTAAATAATAGTATCGTTCCATAAGGAGCATCTCATTCACCTGCGTGTACCATTCTCTTAATGTAGGGGTGCTTTGGGTTTCCACTTTTTAGGGATCAACTTTTTTGCACTTGTGAGCATAATTAGTAGTAGCGCTAGATGTGTCTAGCTTTGTGTTTTTGGCAGAGCCAAAAAGAGTAAAAACTCGGGGAGTTTGGCATTGTAAGGTTCAAAATTTCGGATATTTTGTTCCTAACCCCCCAGAAGGATGTAAGGCATGGGCAATACCACCATATATGTAAGAGGGAGCCGTGTTCGCCACAGCCTCTCCAGCACATGGAGCTAGAGGTAGGATATATCTTGTGTAATCTGGAAGGAGTTAAATACCACCTGCTCATGTACTTTATATGTGTTTCTTGGATGCTTGAGGATACCGAAGACCTCTTGACCAGCCTGAATGCTTTTAACCAGGACTCCAAGTCCGGTTCCAAGCATAATTCCTCATTATGACTTTTTTATACCTAGGCACTCAAAAATCTGTGCCCCCTCACCTTCGAAAGGTTTATGGTATTTTTCAACTTAATCTTTTTGTATGTCATTGTGTTCATTTTTTTATCTTTTTTTTTTTTTTTTTAAACCAAAATTAAAAAGAAAATGGTCTATCAAAACACTTGCATACAGGTGGGTTGAATTGCATGCATCTCATACCATTTTCTCCCTGAGAGAAGGGAGAGAAAAGAAGGGGAGTGGAAAAAAAGGGAGGGAAAGGGAAGCAGGAAGTGAGGTAGAGAGAATAGAAAAGTGTTGATTGAAAAAAGGAGTTAGAAAAGGGAGAAAGGGAGGGAGTTGAGATAAAGGAGGGAGTGAGTTGAGGGAGGTATTGAGTTGAGGGAGGAAGGGAGGGAAAGAAGAATACACTTCGAAACAATCATTGGCCTTTACATGCAACAACATACATAAATTGTCTTCAGCAAACTGTTTGCGGGCTTTCTTGTGCATCATCTTTAGAAGAGGCTTCCTTCTGGGATGACAGCAATGTAGACCAATTTTATGCAGTGTGCGGCGTATGGTCTAAACACTGACAGGCTGACCCTCCCATCCCTTCAACCTCTGCAGCAATGCTTGCAGCACTTATATGTCTATTTCCCAAAGACAACCTCTGGATATGACGCTGAGCATGTGCACTCAACTTCTTTGGTTGACCATGGCGAGGCCTGTTCTGAGTGGAACCTGTCCTGTGAAACCACTGTATGGTCTTGCCGACCATGCTGCAGCTCAGTTTCAGAGTCTTGGCAATTTTCTTATAGAATAGGCCATCTTTATGTAGAGCAACAATTCTTTTTTTCAGATCCTCAGAGAGTTCTTTGCCATGAGGTGCAATGTTGAACTTCCAGTGACCAGTATGAGAGAGTGTGAGAGTGATAACAACAAATTTAACACGCCTGCTCCCTATTCACAGCTGAGACCTTGTAACACGAGGTCACATGACATCGGGGAGGGAAAATTGCTTATTGGGCCCAATTTGGACATTTCCACTTAGGGGTGTACTCACTTTTGTTGCCAACGGTTTAGACATTAATGACTGTGTTTTTAGTTTTTTTGAGGGGACAGGAAATTTACACTGTTATAGAGACTGTACAGTCACTACTTTACACTGTTGCAAAGTGTCATTACACTGTAGCAATGTGTCATGCATTTTAGCCAATCAGAGCTGTCGCCATGGTAAATTCACGTGCATGAGCTCAAAGTTATCTATATGAAACACGTGAACTAATGCCCTCTAGTGGTAAAAAATGCATTTAGATTAGAGGCGGCCTTCAAGGTCTAAGAAATTAGCATATGAACCTCCTAGGTTTAGCTTTCAACTAAGAATACCAAGAGAACAAAGCAAAACTGGTGAATAAAAAATGTGTTTAAAATTACATGGCCTATTTGAACTTGAACTTCCCTTTAAGGATGATGCATATATAGTTCCATATAAGCACTGCATGTGCTTACAACTCTGCACACGCAGTGATATATACAGTACTGTGCAAAAGTTTTTGGTAGCTGTGAAAAAATGCTGTAAAGATATTTTTTATCAATTAACAAAATGCAAAGGGGGTCAACAGATGAAAAATCTAAATCAAATAAACATTTAGTGTAACCATATAGAATCAGATGGATGATTATACAATTAGACCAAGCAGGTAATAATTATCATCATTTTAATAGTAAGGTTGAAACACAATCATTAACTGAAACAGAAACAACTGTGTAGGAGGCATAAAGCTGGATGAGGAACAGCCAAACTCTTCTAACAAGGTGAGGTTGCTGAAGACAGTTTAATTCTAGATGTGCTGTCCAAGCTCATTGGAGAGGCACACAGAAAACTACAATGTTGATGAGGCCTGTAGACACAGTAGTAAGACAAGGAAATAGTGCAGCATGCTTACTTCCCTTTGCAATCGGAAGTAGGGATGGGCGAATGTTTCGAAACATTCAAAAAAATAAAACGAATTTTAACACATTCGTTCGAATCGAATTTCGAATGTTTACATAACATTCTAACATTCGATTTTCGAATGTTCGGTTTCTAATTTTACAATTACATTCGAAAATATTTGTTTCGAAAAATTCGAATTTATATTTGTTATAATATTTCTAATGTTTTCTTTAAATGTAATATTCAAATTATGCAATATTCTATATAGAAACATTCAAAATGATATATTTGTATCTATTATGTATCAATTTACTAGATTCCCTCCCTACCACATGCACTATTGAACTTCTGAATAGTATTTGTTAAATAGAATGTTAAATATAGATGTATTTGTTATAGATATATTTGATATAGGTAGATATAGATATAGATGTATAGATAGAAATAGATAGATATAGATATAGATACAGATATATATATAAAAATATATATATACTGTATATATATATATATATATATATATATATATATATATATAGAGAGCAATATTTTATATATATATATATATATATATATATATATATATATACAGTATATAGATATATATATATATAGATATATCTATAAATATATATTTTAAATATATATATATATATATATATATATGTGTATTTTTATCTCTAAAGATATATATTTATATATGTATAGATATGTATTTATATATATATATATATATATATATATATATATATATATATATATATATATATATATATATATGTTTGTGTATATCTGTTATGTCCATTTCTTAAAATTTCTAACATGTTCCTCAACATTGTAATGTTTTAATAAGGAAACGTTGACTTTCATATCTCAGTATTTATTCATATGACTAATTTTAGAAATAGTAAATATATTATTAATTGGATAAACAATATAATTAAAAACAACATGTAATGTGAATAATTAGTCAATTAATTTTTCGAATTTAAACAAATGTTATTTCATATCTTAAAGGGACATCAAACTCATATATGTTATTTCATGTACAACATGTACAAGCCAATCATGAGTCATCCATATGTAAACATCATTTAGCAGCTATATAGTTTCTATAAATATGCTCCCCATCAAAGGATAGATCCAAAAATGGATAATTGAATATATATCAAACAAATTAATAATCAACAACATTGCATGCTATTTATACATGATGAGACATATATTTCCTTTTCATGTCCCTTTATGATAATACTTAAAGTAATGGAGCGATAACATGATATTCTTAATAAAACATTTTTTTATTTATAAAACGTTTTGGGAAAAAAAAAATTTGACAAAAAAAATTAAAATTCAAGCAGGGCTCCCTTGAATTTCCCGCACAGCCTCAGCCACTGTTGGAAAAAAAAACGGATCAAAGGTCTCTGTTTGCATGCTCTGATCGACTGCTGTAATAAAAACACAAATTAAAATATGTAACAACAATTCACTTTCAAGATATAATTTATAAAACATCATAAGCTAAATTCGTACTTTCTGTTGCCGCCACCTAATCTTTTGCTATGTCTGGCGACATGGCCACTGTGGCCGCATATTCAGATTCCTCTTTGTAAGCTGTCAGCACTAACCAAAAACATTGTTATGGCAGTTTGAATATGTGTCAATATATTATATTATATTCCACATTGTTCTAAAAAGAAAAACAAAATACGGTCTACTAATTCACAATCAGTATAGAAGAGAAAAAGGATGATATGATAAATTCTTACATTTAGTTTCAGCCACCTCCTCTTCTATACTCTCTGGAGTCCTGGCTGGGATGGAAGTCTCTGTTTCATCTGTCAGAGAAGAAGCACAAACACAAATGATTGTTAGGATGATGAATATGTGACAAGTCCTAGATTATGCTCATCATTGCTGTAGACGGTTATGACAACCTCATGATATTAGTGATTTCAAATTAGTGATTTTAAAAATACAATGACTTACATAAAACTCAGTGGCGTATTTATGACTTTTTTTTACCTAGGCACTCACAAATCTGTGCCCCCCCACCTTCAAAAGGTTTATGGTATTTTTCAACTTAATATTTTTGTATGTCATTGTGTTCATTTTTTTCTCTTTATTTATTTATTTATTTATTTTTTAAACCAAAATTAAAAAGAAAATGGTCTATCAAAACACTTGCATACAGGTGGGTTGAATTGCATGCATCTCATACCATTTTCTCCCTGAGAGAAGGAAGAGAAAAGAAGGGGAGTGGAAAAAAAGGGAGGGAAAGGAAAGCAGGAAATGAGGTAGAGAGAATAGAAAAGTGTTGATTGAAAGAAAGGAGTTAAAAAAGGGAGAAAGGGAGGGAGTTGAGATAAAGGAGGGAGTGAGTTGAGGGAGGTATTGAGTTGAGGGAGGAAGGGAGGGAAAGAAGAATACACTTCGAAACAAACATAGGCCTTTACATGCAACAACATACATAAATTAACTATAGTCAATCAATGAAAATGTCTGTTTCCTATTTTCTTTATGGGTTAATGAACACATAGAAAGCTAGTTATTAGTAGCTAACATACATTAGCACTGAGAGTTTATGATTAGACATTACAAGATGATCAAAGCATTGCTCAGACACATCCATTCTATTAGCTGCTAAGACCTGCAATAAGCACTGTGCTCGCAAACCCACCACAGCTGATAAGGGGAGTCAGCATATCGTTTTTACAAAGAAAGTTTCAGGAGCACCAAGGTGGTTGGTAAAAACATAATGCTTTATTCGTTATACATGGGGTATCAATACCCACAGGTGAAATACAGAAAAATAAATACTTTAGTGTCAAATGTAGAAACGGCTAAGTCACCATATCGGCACAAGGTCTTCTCCTCCAGTCTCACCTTGGAAGCATATCCACAGTCACGTTTCTCACATTTAACGCTTCCACAGCAAAAATTACTGCGGCTCTAATTGAATCAATGGTTTAAAGTAGCACTGCCTGTAAGCCTTAATCAGCGCGTTTGCCTTATCTTCTCTTTAAAAGCCTGCACATTATCACTCACGATACTGTATGCTTGATTTTAGATAGAGGATAGGACAGATGTGCTGTCCATCCCAAATCTGATACCCTAGGCACAGAACTTGTGTGCCTAGGCCATAATACATCCCGGATGAAACTGCATTTTGAAAAAAATATTTTGTACATTTCTATTTTTCATTTAAATAATGACATATTGTTACGTTACATTACCTTCAGTTTTGGTGACATCTGAAGATGCTCCTGATTCCTCCTTCCCCTGAAGCTGGAGCAGAGTCAGAGGTAGTGGTGGCAATGACCGGTTGCTAACAGGGCTATTCATTGATACTGGCATCAGATACCTAGGTATCCTCTCCCTTGGCCTTGATAAATCTGCAATCATACAATGATGTATCTCAACATTAGAACTATGTATTTTATGCTATTATGTGCAATGTTTATGCAGCTTCAATGCATGGAGATTATTATATTTAAGATTAAACTAACAACCAATAATATATATATATATATATATATATATATATATATATATATATATACACACAGTATCTCACAAAAGTGAGTACACCCCTCACATTTTTGTAAATATTTTATAATATCTTTTCATGTGACAACACTGAAGAAATGACACTTTGCTACAATGTAAAGTAGTAAGTGTAAAGCCTGTATAACAGTGTAAATGTGCTGTCCCCTCAAAATAATTAAAAACACAGCCATTAATGTCTAAACCATTGGCAACAAAAGTGAGAACACCCCTAAGTGGAAATATCCAAAATTGGGCCCAAAGTGTTAATATTTTGTGTGGCCACCATTATTTTCCAGCATAGCCTTAACCCTCTTGGGCATGAAGTTCACCAGAGCTTCACAGGTTGCCACTGGAGTCCTCTTCCACTCCTCCATGACGACATCACGGAGCTGGTGGATGTTAGAGACCTTGTGCTCCCCCACCTTCCATTTGAGGATGCCCCACAGATGCTCAATAGGGTTTAGGTCTGGAGACATGCTTGGCTAGTCCATCACCTTTACCCTCAGCTTCTTTAGCAAGGCAGTGGTCGTCTTAGAGGTGTGTTTGGGGTTGTTATCATGTTGGAATACTGCCATGCAGCCCAGTCTCTGAAGGGAGGGGATCATGCGCTGCTTCAGTATGTCACAGTACATGGTTCCCTCAATGAACTGTAGCTCCCCAGTGCCAGCAGCACTCATGCAGGCCCAGACCATGACACTCCCACCACCATGCTTGACTGTAGGCAAGGCAGACTTGTCTTTGTACACCTCACCTGGTTGCCGCCACGCATGCTTGAGACCATCTGAACCAAATAAGTTTATCTTGGTCTCATCGGTCCATAGGACATGGTTCCAGTAACCCATGTCTTTAGTCTGCTTGTCTTCAGCAAACTGTTTGCGGGCTTTCTTGTGCATCATCTTTAGACGAGGCTTCCTTCTGGGACGACAGCCATTTAGACCAATTTGATGCAGTGTGTGGCATATGGTCTAAACACTGACAGGCTGACCCCCCCACCCCTTCAACCTCTGCAGCAGTGCTGGCAGCACTTATACGTCTATTTCCCAAAGACAACCTCTGGATATGACGCTGAGCATGTGCACTCAACTTCTTTGGTTGACCATGGCGAGGCCTGTTCTGAGTGGAACCTGTCCTGTGAAACCACTGTATGGTCTTGCCCACCATGCTGCAGCTCAGTTTCAGGGTCTTGGAAATCTTCTTATAGCATAGGCCATCTTTATGTAGAGCAACAATTCTTTTTTTCAGATCCTCAGAGAGTTCTTTGCCATGAGGTGCAATGTTGAACTTCCAGTGACCAGTATGAGAGAGTGTGAGAGCGATAACACCAAATTTAATATGCCTGCTCCCCATTCACAGCTGAGACCTTGTAACACTAACGAGTCACATGACACCGGGGAGGGAAAATTGCTAATTGGGCCCAATTTGGACATTTCCACTTAGGGGTGTACTCACTTTAGTTGCCAATGGTTTAGACATTAATGACTGTGTTTTGAGTTATTTTGAGGGGACAGCAAATTTACACTGTTATACAGACTGTACACTCACTACATTACACTGTAGCAAAGTGTTATTTCTTCAGGGTTGTCACATGAAAATACATAATAAAATATTTACAAAATAAGTTTACATTTATGTCAAAGCATAACTATATGTGATGTTTTAGAATTAGCAAATTTAAAGATGTTATTGCAGATTATCATGATAATACTGAGAGTGTATCACATGAAGAAACAACAATTATTGATTATGAACAATCTAAAAGTAATATTAATGAACCTAGGTATATTAAAATAAAAAAATAGGTGTACTAAATATATATATGGAATTTCAAAGTAAAGTAATAAAAATACTTAATAAATATATGATAACAGTGAACACTCCTTTTAAGAAAAGTAATTAATTTTAAAAATGATCAGTAATTTTTAAATGTTTTGGTACAATGTTTTTAAAAGGGAGCAAATATGCCTTTAAAATGTATGGACGCACACTAAAAGGAATGTTTTTTTATGTTTAAATATCTTTTATTGTCATTATTTTGAAACTTTGAAAACAATTACAGACATACCTTCCCCTCCATGTAATTCCCTCTACATGAAGGTTAGGAAGAAGACATTCAGTATAACATCATTTATATAGCAAACAATATAGCTAATGTGGTAAGGTTTACAGTGCTCTACTCATTCCCAATGAAATTTGAATGTCCTTTTGGTTTCTGAAATGAAAGATAGGTGGTAATATTCGTAGGTCATCTTTTTCGCATGATGATTTGAGTATCTTCCGTGGTGTTAGGGACCCTCTCTTAAGGGATAGAGCAAATATCTAATTTAACTTCCATATTAACCTGTTGTTGAGTTACGATAGCAATTTCACAGTATCTGAGGTCACCTGAATTAACTCTACATAAATTAACTTTAAAGAGGTATAACCTCCTTAGGAGGTAAAATTATATAAATAGGATATAAAGAGAAAAAAAAAAAGGGGGAAGGGGGGATGGGGGGGGGAGGGGAGTGACGACACAACCTGATGTGATTATTAGGGAGTGATTTCGCAGTAGGTAAAATCACTCGTTATTTTTGTGTTTCAATTTTTTATTTATTTAGCTATCCAGTAATACCATATTGCTAGGAAAGTTTCTCTATTGTCTAGGGTGTGAGATGCCAGCTCATACATAGTATATGTATATTGGATTTTATTATAAATTTCCGTCCAGGTTGGGCTGCCTGTCTTCCAATATCTGGCTATGCATGTCCTTGTGATTGTACACAATATCCTAATAAATGTGTTGATATGTTTATTAAGTGTACTAATATTTATGTGTAGAAGGGCCTGTTGGATGGTAAGATCTATACTTTCATTCAGTATGTGACTAAGGAAGGAAGATAGCTGTTGCCATATCCCTGTAATTTCTTTGCAGTCCCACCACATATGTTTGTATGTTCCTGTCTCCCCGCACCCTCTGTAACATAAGGGACTTCCCTGTGTGTGCATATGAGCCGTTCTAATGGGTGTTAGATACCATCGATGTATAGTCTTGATTATGTTCTCCTTAAGATCTACACTTATAAGTCCCTTCTCAGCCTTTAGAAATATCTTTTCCCATTCTTTAGTTTCTTTAGAAATGTGGAGATCCCTTTCCCAAGCTATCATAGTAGGGGTTTTGATTTTATTCTGTGATATTTGAATATTTGTATAGAGGATAGAAATAGTATGTTTATCTCGTTATTGCGATTTACAAAGATGTTCTAGTGGCGCGGTGTACCTTTCTCTTGGATGTTTCAGATATATCTGGGTGGCTGAATGAATCTGTAGGTATAAATACCATCTCAATTTAAAGGGGGATAATTTTTCTTGAAGTTGGTTAAATGTAAGTGTAGTTCCTCCCTCTATAAAATCTGCTACTCTATAGAGACCCTTATTTTCCCATTTCTGCAGTTGATCCCAGAGTTCTCTGGGTAAAATATATTTTATCGGGATGTATAAGGAATATTGTGGAATAAGATTGTATTTGGTTTTTGCTTTCTTCCAGGTAGTTATTGTGGTGTTTGTAGTATAGGGTCTATATGATTCTTGTTTGGATTGTGCTTTCTCAGGATCCCAAATAATGGTATCCGTTTCCCCCCAACCACCCAGCGTTGTTTCTAGAGTAGGCCAGATAATTTCTTTATTTCTTTTTAGTAATAGACTATCTTGTGCTAATCTGGCGGCGTGGTAATATTCCATTAAATTGGGGACCCCAATACCTCCCAGCGTCCTGTGTCTAGTCAGGATAGATTTAGCAATCCTGTTCGTTTTGTCTCCCCTTATATAGATTAGTATCTCTTTTTGCAATGAGTCTATATCTGTTTTGACAATTTGGATAGGGAGTGTTCTAAAGAGATACAAGATCCTTGGCAAGATTGTCATCTTAACCGCGGCCACTCTGCCTAGCCATGAAAATCTATAGGTTTTCCACTTTGATAAATCTTTTTTAATTTGTTTGAACAATGGGATATAATTTACTTTGTATAGATGTGAAGGGCAGGAAGGAAGGTGAACTCCAAGGTATTTTAATGAATGTTTCATCCATTTAAAGTTGAAATTAGTTTCTAATAGCGTCTGAGTCATTTGTGGTAGTGCAATGGGTAGGGCTTCACATTTTTCTGTGTTTATTTTGAATCCCGATATGGTAGAGAAGGTTGCTAGTGTTTGGTAAAGGTTGGGTAATGATACTAAGGGGTTAGTTACAGTCAATAAAATATCGTCCGCAAACAAAGCCAATTTATGTTCCACTTTAGCTAACTTAACTCCCGAGATGTCTACTTGAGAGCGGATTTTGGCGGCCAGCGGTTCAATGCAAAGGGCGAAAAGTAATGGAGACAAAGGGCAACCTTGTCTAGTCCCATTACGAATTGGGAAGGGTTGTGATTTGTATCCTGCAGATGAAACCTGAGCTCCCGGCATGGAATAGATAACTTTTAATGCCTTAATGAATGCCCCCTCAAACCCCATTTTATGCATCACTACAAACATATAATTCCAGTCAATTCTATCAAACGCCTTCTCCGCGTCTAATGATAAGAGCAGAGAAGGCGTTTGTGTTTCATTTAAGGTCTGAATTAAGTTGGTGACTTTGCGGATATTGTCTGGAGCTTCCCTACCTTTGACAAAGCCCACCTGATCTGGGTGGACTAGGTGTGGTATAATATGTTTTAATCTGTTTGCCAATATCTTTGTAAATATTTTAAGATCTTGGTTAATCAGGGATATTGGGCGATAATTTTGGCATTTCTTGTGATCTCTCCCTGGTTTGGGAATTACAACTATTTTTGCTGCCAGGAGCTCAGGTGGGATGGCCCCCCCTTCCATGAGATGATTACATAGTTTGACAAGGTGTGGAATCAGTGTTATTTTGAACAATTTATAATAGTCACCTGGGAAGCCATCTGGGCCCGCCGCTTTTCCCGGTTTGAGATCTTTGATAGCCCCTAGTACTTCTACTGTGGATATGGGGGAATTCAGGGATTCTAACTGTTCCTTAGATATAGTCTGTAGTAGGTCGTGGTTGAAGAAGGATGAGGTAAGTTTGTCAGTGTCTGTGTTGTGTAGGACTTTTTCCCCATCGTATAGGGCACCGTAATATGTTGCGAAGGTGTCTACAATTTCTTGTGGGTGTGAAGTTACTGTGTTATGAGGTGTTTCAATCGCGGAGATTACTGAGGCTCTACAGCGTTCTCGGATTTTATGTGCCATGAATCTGTCAGGCTTATTAGCAAATATAAAGTATTGTGATTGTTGGAGTTGTATTGTTCTGGTGGCTTGCGAATGAAGCAGTGTAGCTAATGCTGTTTTTTTTAGGTGGAGAGCATTTGCATTGGCTTTTGTCTTATTGAGCTTATGTCGTTTTTCCAATTCCTAAATTTCTGAGTAGAACTGTTCTAGTTGTTGTCTATATTTTCTAATCTGCTGCGCTTTTTCCTTAATAAGTATCCCCCTTAGGACCGCTTTATGAGCCGCCCACGTGATCCCTGGATTAGTTGCAGTATCTATATTTATATGCCAGTATTCAGTTAGTAATCTCAGTACTTTGTCATGTGTTTGGGGGTCTCTAATATATGATTTGTCAAAGGTCCAAGTTTTACTTCTGTTGGGGTCACACAAACCCTCTACCTGAAGAGTGAGGATCGAGTGGTCCGACCATACGCAAGTGTGTATCTGGGAGTTGTATAATAAGGGTTGTAATATCTGACTTACATAAATGTAATCTAATCTGATGTAGGATTTATGTGCAGCGGAGTAAAATGTAGTGTCGTTGGTCGAGCCATATAGTGTTGTCCAAGTTTCTATGAGGGAATGAGGTAGTAGGTGTTCCTGGATTGATTTGACAATGCGATTATGTCTGTTTTGTTTGTTGGTTAGGGGTTTGGATTCGGTCGGGTTAATAGGTCTCATGGTGATGTTAAAATCTCCTGCTATAAATATTTTGGATTGGGACCATTGTGTTAGTAAGTTTGAAATTTGTTGGAAGAAGCTGTGCTGATTCTCATTTGGAGCATAAACATTGCATAGGGTAATTTCGGTATCTGAAATTCTACCTTTCACTATTATGTACCTCCCTTCAGTATCTGCGATAGTGTCTTCCTGTTTGAAATTGAGTGAAGAATGAATGAGGATGGATGTGCCCCGTTTTTTAGATGTGGTGGTTGAGTGAAAATGGGTATTAAAATTTTTTGCCCAATACTTTGGGATATTATCTTTAAGTAGGTGGGTCTCCTGGAGAAATAGAATGTTGGCATGTAAAGAGGTGTACTGCGTCATCGCCATCCGTCTTTTTATATTAGTATTTAGTCCCCTAACATTATGGGATATTAGTTTTATTTTGGGGATCATGTTAGTGTGTTTGTTTTGGGTTGGTGTAGTGAGATTTTTATTACCTGAGGATCTTCGGGTTGTAAACCTGACATTACCGGTTGTAGTCGATTTGAAATGTAATTGATAGGAAGTGTTGTGTCGTCACTGGGGATGGGAGGGAAGCTAGGAAAGAAAAACAATGTTAATAACATAGCAAACAGTGCTGTGGAATCCTCAACAGAAGGGTTCCTAGGAGTAAAACTATTATGCATTCTAAGAGTAAACATAAACTAGTATGATACTAAATTGTCCTGGGGGAAATTAAATTTCCATAACAACTGATAACTTTTCTAGTAGTGAAACTTAACAGGAGTCTCTGAGTGATAGGTGGGAAAGGTCCAAAGAATTGTAGTTGCAGATGCTTTCAAGGTGAACGAAGGCTATCTCTGGATATTTTTCTCTCAGTCAATCTTTCCGACTCTCAGGCTCCTAAAGTAGTATAGTTTGAGTTCCTGTATCCATGCCACTCACAGGATACCATCTAGGAGATTTTCCCCCTTGTTTCCTTTATTTTTTGTTTTTTATAATTGATATTCTGCCATTTTAGAGAATCTGGGTGTTTGTCTTGGCCTTTGTTTTTCTCTTGATTTGGTGTTGTGCTTGGGATACTGGGTGTTTCCAGTGATAGGATGTTGCATATCTCAGGGATATCCTCAGGGTCTTTTAGTGTGACTGTTTTGGAGTCTTTAATAATGTGTAGGGCAAACGGGAACCCCCATCTATATGGTATCTGGTGTTTTCTGAGCATTGTGGTAAGAGGGCGCAGGGATCCCCTTCTTTGCAGTGTTCTGACACTGAGGTCTTGGTAAAATTGTATGATGTTGCCCTGGTGTTTATAAGTTGGGTTTTTCCTTGCTGCTTGTAGGATTTTTTCTTTGTCTGGGAAGAAAGTTAGTTTAATTATTATGTCTCTTGGGGGCAGGCCTGGTTTGGGTTTGGCTTTTAGTGCCCTGTGTGCTCTTTCTAAGTGGAAAACATAGTCAGCTGGGGAATTTGTGATTTGGGTGAAGAGTTGGGCAAGATAGCGTGGGATTTCTGTGGGGCCCACCTCCTCAGGAACTCCTTTAAGTCGAATGTTATTCCTCCTGCTCCTGTTCTCCAGATCTTCCATTTTATCCTGGAATTCCTCCAATAATTGTTGTTGTGAGGACATGGTTTGGGACATTTCGTCCATTTGTTCCACCATGGAGTCTTTTTGATCTTCTAGTGTTTCAATTCTATTGCCCATCTCTTGTAGGTCAGATTTGATTTCGGATAGGCTGCTGGTCACAGATGAGTGAATAGTGTCAATTTTCTCCCATAGCCTGTCAAAATTCTCTGCAATGTCCTGTTTAGATACTAAATTTCTGAGGTCAGCTTTTGTTAAAGGACTTTTGTCTTGTGGTGATTGTTGATGGTCAGCGTCCAGCTCCTCCTCTGCTTCTGTGTCTGTCAAGTGTTTAGCTGTCTGAGATGGTTTAAAGAATGTGGACACAGCTGTTGTTTTGGTTGTTTTGTCTCCCTTAGTGAGTCTTTTAGTGGACATCTTGACGTATCACAGATATAGCCAAGAGAGTGGTATTGTTTACTGCTAGGGATGAATCTGCTATCTTCTGGAGTAGCTGTTTTTTGCCAGATCAAAAGCCTTACAGTGTATGTACTTGTATTTTGGTTGTGGAAACCCAGATTCAGTTTTAATTGTTTGTCTCGGGGAGGCAGCTTATTTAGGATAACAAGAGGTATGTTTATCAATCTTTAAAACATGGTATGACTCATATCAGTGTTATGATTATTATTTTAGATCTCCTTCGGTTCCCCCATTAGAAATTTTCCCTTCTTAGGATGTAGTTTACATTTTATTCCACTTGTTCTCCTATGTTATGTTATCCCAGGAGTATATCAGGAGGTAGGTTAAGTGTAGTCGGACTCTGGGGAGTGCTGAGAAGTATGTGTTTCAGCACCCGATGTGTCTGCTGTAGGTTACTTTTCTCAGTTGTAGGGTGACTTCAAGGTTAGTTATAGAATATTATGAATTAGTGATCTCCCTCTCCTCAGGGTATTTATCCTCACAGGATGATCTCGGGAAAAGGTTCAAGGGGTATGACCTGCCACCACTTTGGGCTGGCAGGAAAGGGGGGAGGAGAGGAAGGTGACAGGAGGTCCTCCTATAGCACTGCCGCTATGCTATAGCTGATTGTTGGGGGGAGCTTTTAAATGTCCACTTAGTGATAGGAGCAGACGTTAGAATGTGGATAAGGAGTGGATAAGGTGTTTCTAATGTGCTTGTAGAACGTTACTTTGAGGACTCTTATGTAGTGGCAGTTGAATGTATGCCTCTGCCTTGTGGTTAGAGTGTTAAGGTGTATAAAGTCACTGCAGAGGTTAGATAGTAAGGAATTGGGGATTCCCCCTTCACTAGCCGGAACCTATATTGTAATATATCCCGGTTATCAACTGGGGTCCAGATCTCCTGGGCTATGCAAATATCAGCCTGCAGTTCAGTAGGGTAGTCTGTCTATATCATATAACACACTGTTGTTTGGGAATCAGTTAGATTGTGGATCACCTGCAGTGTTTGTTTTCTTATTGCAGTATAGGTCAAACCGCCACAGCTGCACACAGAGACTTTCCCTCTCCCAACTCTAATTATTAATCTCTTTTGTTTGTCAGACAGTACGATGTTACTTTATAGGAGTTTGTTCAAGAATTGATTGCTGCTGTTATTCAAAGGCAAGATAGTATGATGCAGTGGTCAGATTGGTCTTAAGGCTATCGTAGCGATCAGATCTTGTGTTATAATTTGTACCTTGCGGTTATAATGTTCCCACACTCTTGCTCTTAGTCAGTGTCAGTAGGATATTTATATTATGTGTGTGCCGGGAGTTTCTCAGTCTCTAAGAGAGCAGCTGAGCTGTATGTTTTTACTTTCTATGTCTCTTGTTGGAGCCAGCTCTCTCCGTCTCTTCCGGGTATGCTACTGTGACGTCACAGAGCAATGGCGCTGTTTCACGCTCTTTTGCCCCGTATCGCCAGCAGTGACTACTATTAGGGTATTTATCCCTCAGTGATCTTCCGACTCACCGGTACTTTCAGGCGGTCCCCTCTTCTGTAGTCGGCAGGAGTCGGACTGTCTGCTTGAACTGCGGGTTCCGCTGCTGCAGATGAGCGGTTACTGTTTCGTCTGTGCTAGTTCTCCAAATAAGTAAAACAGAGTATATAGTCCCCAATCCTTTAGTGCCACCGAAGACCCAGTGTCTCAGTTTAGATAGCCAGCATCAATAAACCAACTATAGTCCACTTTTTAATGTAAAATTATCAAAAGTATGCAGGAGCTCATTCACTCCACGTCTGTACTCCTCTCAGGCTAGCTCCGCCTCCCCCAAGGAATGTTTTTTTATATTGGAAAAAAAAATACACAATCATTTTCTTTTTAATTTTTCTTTTGCAATAGTAAAAAATTACAATAAAAAATGCTGAACATAAGCATTGCTTTGTAATAAAGACCACCACATGTCCTTGCTGCTGAGAAAAATACCCTATTCATTTAAATAACAGGGTTCTACTGTATTGCTGGGTCTCTTAAAGTCTTTTTATTAATATTAACCCCTTGAGTGCTAACGACGGCTCTGAGCCGTCGCAGAGTTTCTCACTCAGGTGCTAACGACGGCTCAGAGCCGTCGCTAGCAGTCTCCCACCTTGAGGGAGATCTGGGGGCTCCCACCCGCTCCTACCCCGGCAATCGTGCCTGTAGAGTGACAGGCATCACCGGGGCTTTCCGTTTTGTGCAGTGACGTCATGCGTAATGACGTTATGACGTCACTGCGCAACTTTATTTAAAAATGACCAAGGACAATATAGGGAAAGGGGGCATGCTGCTTAGAAGCCTGTATCTCAGGCATCTAAGCAACTACAGACCCCCAAGACCCACTGTTGGAAAGGTAATCGCCTAACCTTTCCATCTGTATAAGTCTTGGGGATCTGAAAATAAAATAAAAAAAAATATTTTAAAAAATGTAAAATTTAAAAAACCCTCAAATGTGCTTAGCACCCAGGTGGGAAAGTGCTTAGCACTCAAAGGGTTAATATTTTATTCATTAAACATTAAAGTTCTTTTGTTTTGCATTATTGTAATTTTCTTCAGGTGAACATTCATGTAATTTCTAATAAAACAAAGAATGATATTTTGTGCTTGTGATCATTAGTACATAAGTATGTTATAATATATAATGAAAAAATTGTGACCTCTTTTCTTATGTTCAATTTCAGATATGTCAATTATGAGTTTAATTGATATAAATGTATTGTTAGTAATGAAGAAATTAAAAAAATGTAAGAAAATGTAGGTTGTTATAAGAAGTTTGAGAAAAAATATTAAACAAATACCTTAAAGGGATACTAAACCCAATTTTTTTCTTTCATGATTCTGATAGAGCATGCAATTTTAAGAAACTTTCTAATTACTCCTACTATCAATTTTTCTTCGTTCTCTTGCTATCTTTATTTAAAAAGCAGGAATTTAAAGCTTAGGAGGCAGCCCATTTTAGGTTAAGCACCCTGGATAGCGCTTGCTTATGGGCCATTTCTTAAAGGGGCATGAAACCCAAACATTTTCTTTCATGATTCAGATAGAGAATACAATTTCAAACAACTTTCCAATTTACTTCTTTTATTTAATTTGCTTCTTTCTCTTGTTATCCTTTGCTGACATGTTTATCTAGGAAAGTTCATGTGCAGCAGAGAACCTAGGTTCTAGTTGTTGATTGGTGGCTGCATATATAAACTGATTGTCATTGGCTCACCCATGTGTTCAGTTAGAAACCAGTATAGTGCATTGCTGCTCCTTCAACAAATTATACCAAGAGAATAAAACAGATTAGATAATAGAAGTAAATTAGAAAGTTGTTTAAAATTGTATTCTCAATCTGAATCATGAAAGAAAATGTTTGGGTTTCATGTACCTTTAAGCTTTACATTCATGCTTTTTAAATAAAGATAGCCAATAGAAGAAAGAAAAATCGATACTAGTAATAAATTAGAAAGTTGCTTAAAATTGCATGCTCTATCTGAATCATTAAAGAAAAAAATTGGGTTAAGTGTCCCTTTAAAATTCCCTGCTGTTGCGCTTCTTCTTTTGAGTATCTATAGATGTTCTACAGCTGGTTGTGAGTGGATTTTCCCCCTATAATTAGGCTGACCATATTGCCGCTTTAAAAAGGGACACATATGAAAAATGCATATGTCAGGGCTGTTTTCAGGGCTGTTTAAAGAAATGGTTTTGTATAAGAACCCTCACATATGTATTTTTCATATGTGTTCCTTCTTAAAGCGGCAATATGGTCAGCCTACCTATAATTCATGTACTATACATTTTAAATGCAACTATTATACTTGTACATTAGTACCAAATGTGTTTGGTATGAACCAGTGTGAGGAAGTTAGGGTGTGTGGAACAGAATGCAGGAACAGATACACTGAACAAAAATAGTATTTTAAAAGCTTTACTGAACGATAACCAAAAGAACAGTTGGTAGTTCACACTGAAGATCACAGAGACAGCAAGTTTTAACATAGGCCTAATGCCTAAAGTCCAATGCAAAGTTCAGAATACTTCAGTAGGTTGCAGTAACAAAGTCCAGTGGAGAGTGATGCTTGAATTGTGCAGTAGAGGGTGAGACTGTCATGGAATACCAGGTAGGTACAGCAGGCACAACTGGTTTGAAGAAAGCGTTCACTGGTATAGAAGGCACAGAATTCTCAGCAGGCACAGGATACCCAGCGTGTACTATTGGTGAGACTGTCACGGGATACCAGATAGGTACAGCACGCACTACTGGAATGCAGAAGAAGGCTGCGGCAAAGTTATATCTTATTGTGTTGCACTTTCACAAGAAGAAATTAGGTTTTGAAAAGAGCCAATGCCACAAGCTGCGGCCTTCTTCCACATTTTGATCCTACTAAAAATCTCTCTCTGGATCCCACCTCAACCACTACGTTTTTCCCAGCCTCTTTACTTTCCTTTGTCTCCAAACTATTAGAAAGATTTATCTATACTGCCTAATAACCAGGTACTCACAAAAGTAGTGAACAATCTAGTTACTGTTGAAGCTGCTTCTCTCTCCTAATTCTTCTCAATCTCTAGGAAAACTTTGACACAGCAGATCATCACCTCCAGTTACAAAATCTACACTCTTTTGGTATCTGAGATGCAGCCCTTTCATAAGGCTGAGGGCCCGATTATCTAATGTTCCGCTCAGATGAGATGATCTAAAATGATCTTCAAGCACTGCAAGATCCCTCACAAGATTCTATTTTTAATTTTTGCTTTATTTCTCTAAGGCCATTCCCTGTATTTTTAAATGTGAAGGAGAGACAAGGCCAGTGCAATATAGCATTGCTTTACATTAGAGTTTTGCTTTTACTTTATGCTTTGTATTGTATATTTCTTTAAGATTAATATTGTGTCCTTTAAGTTTGATTAAATTCAAGATTTAGACTATATATTTTGTATTTTAATGTATTAGATTCTATATACAGTAGTGAATTTAGGATAGTGATTTTACAAATACTAATGATGCTTTTATAGTTTCTGTGTAATGTTAACAAATTAGGATCATACTTTGCATATTACTGTGTATCTTTTAAAAATGTAATTTTACTTTTTATTTGTTCTATGCAAAATAAAGCTGGCAGTTTCAGAAAGTGGGAGGGACAGGGGAATTCACTGGGATTAACAGGGGAATTTCCAGGGTGTATCTGAATATCTCTCACATTTCTCCTGATATTATTTAAGCATTTACACCTTAAGATCTCACTGACTTATTTACCAGCTGTATGAAGGTGAGTGTAATAAAAAGCATGTCTTCAACAGCATCGGGTGGAAATGTTTTCAGTTCACAAATGTCAGGAAGCTGGAACCAATGACTGAGAGACTCCCGTTACCAAATACTCTTACTAAACAAACAGTAGCAAAGTAGGAGACAAGGGTAAGAGAGTATTAAAACCAAACCTAGAAATGTAACTATCTCTCAAAGTTGCTTAAATCAGTAACCTACAATGTAAAATAAATAAGTGTAGAATATATTTGAAACATTTTCTAAATTTTTGTACTAGAGTATTCATGTAGCTTCATTGTTACACAATATTGCTATATATTTTATATTCAGAAAGTAAATTAAAAATTATCCAATTAGTTCCTAATATAAATGCTGCTTTATTTTTTTATAAATCATGACAAATGCCATTGGCTAATAATGTGCATAGTGATAACCTATGAAAACCTACTTGATTCTTTAAGGTATACTGAACCCAATTTTTTTCTTTCATGATTCAGATAGAGCATGTAATTATAAGCAACTTTCTAATTTACGTCTATTATCAATTTTTCTTCTTTCTCTTGCTATCTTTATTTGAAAAAGAAGGCATCTAAGCTAAGGAGCAAGCAGAACCATGGGCAGCACTTTTTATTGGTGCTGTCCAATCAGCAAAGACAACCCAGGTTGTTTACCAAAATGAGCCGGCATCTAAACTTACATTCTTGCTTTTCAAATAAAGATACCAAGAATAAAGAAAATTTGATAATAGGAGTTAATTAGAAAGTTGCTTAAAATTGCATGCTCTATCTGAATCACAAAATAAAAAATTTGGTTTCAGTGTCCCTTTAACCAAATACACATTCAGATGAGTGAAAGGTTAATTTTTCTGCTATGTGGAGTTTCTTCATGTATGGATAAAAAAGAATATATGTATGAAATGTTACATAGAATGCTGTATATATTTAAAGGCACAGCAGATTATCTTTAAATCCCAAAAGATTTATAAACTGTTGGAAGGTTGTCAAGAGAAATTATTTGATGCAGTTGGTCCTTTGGCTAAAAGTTTTGAGCTGTCAGAATAAGCCATATTTTAGATCCTTTCACTGTTTAGGGAAAAGGTCTAACATCTATGTTTTATGGACAATGCTAATGTCTCAATTTTTATTGCGAGGAGGAGAAACAGCCTATAAAAAACAGACTCAAGATTTCACATTTTACAGCTAAGGAAATTACCCAATGTCCAAAAGCCTCCTCTTTGCAAACTTCTTTATGATATATATATATATATACATATATATACATCCAAAAAACAGCAACAAAACGGGATTTTCATCAAAATGTGGTCAAATTTATTTTCGGGGATATGTTTCCCCTTTTTCAGAACAATTATTACACATTATGTGCTTAAATAGTGTACAAACACACACAACACCTCCCACTTCTGGTGAAAAAAGCACCAAAATGTGCATCATATCCTGTGTACATTGATTCCTACAACCAAATGAACCGGAAGTTATCACTGTTCACTTCCGGTTTATATAGTGCATTTACATGAATGCCACTCCATTGCATAACATAGACAATATGATACCCAATACTTTAAGGATATATATTCCTATAATCCATATACATAATCAAAAAACATGTGCCGCTGTTGTCTACAGCCTTATCGTATAGCCGGAAGTATCATCTAGAGATTTACTACTACAACCTATAGCTCAGTATGTAGACTTTTTTGCTGCAACCAGTGGTCCAAGAGAACAAGGCTTTTTTACTTGACTCAAACGAATTACTCAGACTCCTTAAGGGGGTGGAAATTGATAAACAAGACCTACTGGTTACATTAAACGTAAATAGTCTATATACCATTATTCCTCACATGGTAGGTTTGGATATGGTGAAGGAAGCACTACTCTCCTCTGGAAAATATGTAGGCCCACCAATAGAATTTTTCTTGCAACTAGTTGAGTTTTGTCTGACTAAAAACTATTTCAAATTTGAAAGATCTTTTTAGTTACAGACAGCGGGCACAGCGATGGGGTCGAACATGGCCCCATCGTACTCCAACCTTTTTATGTCTGGATTTGAAAAACAATTCCTATGGTCAAGAGATGTACCTTAGGTAATTTTTTACAACAGGTACATCAATGACATTTTTTTTTATTTAGAGGGGAAGCACATAAATTCTACAGCAATGGTTTCAGCAGTATAATAACACCAACACTACAGTTAGATTTAAGATGTCCTATAGTGAGAGTTCCATAGATTTGTTGGACCTGTTAATAACTAAGGGACAGTCTTAACTTGAAACCATACTTTATTCTAAACCAACTGACCATAACTCACTGTTGATGGCTGACAGCTTCCATGCCCCATCTCTGACTAAAGTTATTATTAAATCCCAATTTATAAGAGCGATTAGAAACAATTATAACATTGAGAAGGGGGTCTCACAGGTAGAGGAGATGCAAAACAAATGCCTCAAAAGAGGATACAACAAAGTCACCATAGACTCTGTGAAAGAACAACTGAAAGATATTACCCAAGAGAAACTGTTACAGAAACAAGTGAGGAACCGGGAAACAGATAATATCTTCACCACTACATTTGCCCCCAATACATCCAGAGAAGGACACTTAATTAAAGAATTCTGGCAAATCCTGTTATCAGACACAAAACTAAAATTCACCAAAGATGTCACCCCTATTGTTGGTTACAGATGGAACACCAATCTGAGGGACCTATTGGTCATCTCAGACCCTACTAGTTTCTACATGAAAGATGATGCACGTGAGCTACGTAAAGGATGTTACAAGTGCCCGAATTGCACCACCTGTAATGTACTGATTGTTAAAAAGAAATTCAATCATCCCCATAACAGCAAGAAATATACTATAAATCATTCCATCACATGCACTACCACACATGTAGTTTACATGTTGATCTGTCTATGTGGCATGCATTACATAGAAAAAACCCAAGGGACTATCTGTGAACGTATGGCAGACCATAGGTTGACAATGAGACAAGTGATCAAGAAGGACGAGTCTGAACAGCCCGTAGCACTCAATTGGATGGAGACTAAACATCCAGTAGCATCAGTCAGGGTGATCCTGATTGATCATATTCCCAAACCAGCACGTGGTGGAGACAGGAATAAACTGCTCCTGAGGAGAGAAGCAGAAGGGATGTTCAGGCCGGACACTATCTATCCTAAGGGACTTAACTCTATGCCTAACTTTGGTTCATTTATATTAAGAGTACCAGTAGTGCATGATGTATGTATGAGGGAAGGAAGAGTTGTTGCTTATGGGGACAGGATGGGGTTCCTTTTTGTTTGTAGATTGGAGGTGAATCCCTAATCTATGTCTTTGGTTAATACATGTGCGCTAGCGGACTGAAAGGGTCTGCACGTTCACATGATAACTCCCTAGACCAGATACTCTGTACACTTCCTCTCAATTTAAATGCAGGGATCTCTTTTTGAAACTATGGGGCTTGGGATATTGATATTTAAAGTGTCAATGGGAATAATATATAGCAACATGTAATGTAGCATCTTGTGTACTTAGGACCAACCTATGAATATGACATAGCTGTAAATCCACCATCTGAACCAATATATATATAATATATGGTAATTATGTATCATCACTTAGAGTGAATAGGTGTTGGAAAATTTTCTATATCACTATGGTACACTATTTGTATATTGCCATGTCATTCCGGGTGCTAAAAAGATTCTGTAATATTGGTTATATTTATTCACTTACCTGAAGATGTTTTTTTTTATTTATGTTGTTTTTTGTATTTATTATATAAATTAGGATACACAACACTGACCGAAAATAGTATTTTAAGAGAATTTCCAGTATTTACGAAACCGGAAGTGACGCAATGTGACAACATCCGGTAGTTACGAAAGTATTGGGTATCACATTGTCTATGCTATGCAATGGAGTGTCATTCATGTAAATATGTTAGCACTATAGCACTATATAGGAATCAATGTACACCGGCTATGATGCACATTTTGGTGTTGGAGGTATTGTGTGTGTTTCTACACTATTTAAGTGCAGTATTTATGTGTAATAATTGTTCTGAAGAAGGGGAAACATATCCCCAAAACGTCAATAAATTTGACCACAGGTTTTGCTAAAAATCCTGGTTTGTTGCTGTTTTTTGGATGCCTATTGAATACAAGCTTAACAGCTAGGTGGTTGACTCCAGGTGAGCGGATTCATATTGGGACTTTGAGATATATATAAATAAATAAAATAAAATATATATACAGTATATAAATAAAATAAATTAAAAAAACACACACATTTTATATATATATATATATATATATATATATATATATATATATATATATATATATATACACACACACATTAATAAGCATTTAAATACCTTTTACACCCTTGTTTTTTAGAAATATTTTTTACCCCAGGAAAGGTCAAAGCTGTGCCTTAAATCTCTAACTGTCTTATTCAGTATAATTCTCAAGAACCATTTAAATCTTCCTTTTTTCACTTTCCGTGGGTTCTGGCAGATACAGAAACAGAACTTCTACCACATCATAATCCGGTAAAACTTCCTTTTCTCTGTCATATATAGGCGGTAGACTTGCCCATTTCACACAAAATTGACACAACACCAGATCCATGGTTTCTACAAATACTAATAGAATTAATTTATTTTTCCATTGAAATTGTAAAACCTCATCCCATTTTATTTTTGCACATAGGCAACATTTGTTAATGGAAGAGATAGCTTCTTATCTCAAAACACAAGCTACGTAATTTCAAAAATAAACTGTTATGTAATATTTTTATAGTGGAATATAAAATTGGTAGTATTTTCAATGTTATAATTTGATACTTTAACTCTTATGTAGTAGAAATTCCTTTGTTTTCTTTGGGAAGACAAGATATATTTGATTATACTTCAACTTATTAAAGGGACATGAAACCCAAATTTTTTCTTTCGTGATTTAGAAAGAGCATGTAATTTTAAACAACTTTCTAATTTACTTCTATTATCTCATTTGCTTCATTCTCTTGATATCACTTGCTGAAAAGCATATCTAGATATGCTCAGTAGCTGCTGATTGGTTGCTGCACATAGAGGCCTTGTGTGATTGGCTCACACATGTGCATTGCTATTTATTCAACAAAGGATATCTAAAGAATTGAGCAAATTAGATAATAGAAGTAAATTGGAAAGTTGTTTAAAATTACATGCCCTATCTGAATCATGAAAGTTTAATTTTGACTAGACTGCCCCTTTAACTTCTACATCTGTCAGACCAGTGGTTCCCAAGGTGTGCTGTTCTGCCCTCCGGGGAGTGCTGAGGGGGCACTGATAGGCATGAGAGAAAGAAAGGTGCTGGAATTACTATAGGGGGCATATGGTGATTTATGACTCCTACTAAGTGACATAAAGCCAGATGCTGAGATATTAAGTCTATCCATCACATTAACACATTTTTAAATGGTGAATTACAATGTGGTATATAAGACTCTTCTAAGTGATTATTAACTTTTAAAAGCTTGTATTACAAATATCAAGATAATGAAATTTTAATTAAATAAACTAAAAAAAATAATTAAAATTTTAAATAAATGTTTAATATTTTTACGGGTAATCTAGTGGAGCACGGATGATTAATTTATGGAACCAAAGGTGCTGTGGTCGGAAAAAGTTTGGGAACTACTGTGTTAGACTATTTAGTTTTACTAGAAAAACAAGGAAAGATCTATACTAATTTATCTATCTTAACTATTTATCTAATTTAACTATCTTACATCCCTAGGTTTCACTATGAACATTACAAGTTGCTCTGTTGTCCTTGATCAAAAACATGAGAAAGAAATTTGTTCCACTACGCAACACATTCCTATCAGGAATATACAGTAGATGGAACTTTGGGTTACTCTAATTCTCTATTTAAGCTATTCTTAACAGCTCCCCTATATGAACATTAACATTTGAAGGAAGCTCTTCTACAGATAAATCTCTCATATTATCATTCCATTTCATTAACTTCAAAAGCTAATGAAAAATTGATAATGTAAGAACATTTTTGTCAAAGCAGAATATCTTTATGACCTAGTGAAATGGCCACAGATTGGGTTTATATTGTTTAAAGTATTTGAGCAAATAGAAGGTAATCAAAAAATAAATTCTCCAGTTTTAATTCCCACAAAGGTTTTTATTTTGACTTCTTTGCTTCTCATAAAAATTTCCAATTTTGGGCTAGATTACAATTGGAGTGCAAAATATTGCTTACGCTAAAGCAATATTTGCGCTCCCCTTTGTAATACCAGTGTACGCAAATGTGCGCTGGTATTACAAGTTAGGTCGCGTTCGCATTGCTCGGAAGCATTGCACTCACGAGAGAGCGCTTCCTTAGGCTCCAAAGGGACACAGCATTAGAGCAGCGAAGGGGGTAAGTTGCACAGTGATGGCCAGCATTTAAAAAAATATATGTACAGGTATATGCTTATATACATATATATTCATGTGTTAATATGTGTATATACACATATTAACACATAAATATACTGTATATGTATGTAAGCATATATATACATATATTTACTGGGAACACACAGTTTCCATATGGGATATTTATCAAAGCATCAATCTCGGTGCATTAGCCGGCTTTAATACGCTCGACAGACATCGCTAACGCGGATCCACATATGATGCCCTTACTTATAAAAAAAAAGTCAAAAACATGCGCGTCAAGTACGGCGTGATGAGCATCGGACTGTTGTTAACTAACAGTCATCAATGTCGCAGTTATTCAGGTTTTTCCCAACTTTATTTATACCATTTCATTACTGTCCATGAACAAGCACATTTCTCAAAAGCTGATCTTTTATTTTTCATCTGTTAATGTTCAAGAAATAGCTAGATTTATACCTGAACAAACAATATCTCATAGAAAGTTATCTTTATATTTATTTGTTATACAAAGCAAAATCTGTTATATGATATTTTCGCATTAATTAATGTGTATTTGTATTTCTAGTCATGATATGCTTTTATCTTGTTTTAAAAAAAAAATGATTATTAATGCTAGAATTTGTACATATATCTTTGCACATACTTATTTACATGTCCTTAAATTCCTTTTTTTTTGTTCTAAACAATGTTGTCTGTCATATCTCTGTGTTTATTTATACCATTATATGTATATAGTGTAAATGTATTATTATTCTGAGCAGGAATAATTGTGAATATAACATGTAATCAGGATATCATATGTATTTATTTGCAAACAATAGATATTTTAAGAGCTGGGCCAGTTTTCTCTCTGTACCTGTGTAACCCCTCCTCATTGCAATCTAGTTTTTAAAACCACCCCTACACAGGTGTTATAAAATAGGCTGGCATATAAAATGACATTTCTTACTGAAAAAGAAATTCAAGAGAAGGAAGAAAAACACTGAAAATATCATGACAGTGAAGAGGTGATTTTAATTTCTGCTGTATTTGAATCATTACAGTTTAATGTTAGGTGGGCTATCCCTTTGCGCTATCATCTTAAGATTATATTGAATCAAACATCAATTCGAATTTTAAAATCATTATCTAAAATATTACACTGTGTGTCCTAATGTCAGCATCAATGTTTATATTTAATACTAATTTCACATATACATACTTTCAAAGTATAATACCCAATGTAACAAATGGCACTTACAAGTTCTGATGAGTGATCAATGACACAAGTATCGAGCAATTTGATTCGTTACTGATAGTTTAAAATGTATATTTGAATCAGATTGGCTGATATCATAAATCATGTGATTATGCATATTCCAATGAAAAGTGGTTGAAAAAATTACTAGTGTGTGGATTGTTTTTGATCGTTTCGCAAACCGCGGACTCGAACTTCCGATATTGTTCGCGAACGCGCGAACCGCCATTGAATTCAATAGGCAGGCGAACTTTAAAACCTACAAGGACTCTTTCTGGCCACAATAGTGATGGAAAAGTTGTTTCAAGGGTCCTAACACCTGGACTGTTGCATGCTGGAGGGGGATCCCTGGCAAAACTCCCATGGAAAATTACATAGTTGATGCAGAGTCTGCTTTTAAGCCATAATGGGTCTAAATCAACTAACATTCCCAAAGTGGCTGTCTCAAAACATCCCGGACAGAAGATAGATTGATAGTGATAGATAGGATAGATAGATATACATAGATTGATAGTTAGATAGAATCGATAGAAGAGAAATAGATATATTTGTTAGATATATAATTACCCTAATAAATTCTAATAATCAAACATGCGTTCTTGGACCCAACTAGCTTGTGTCAATTAGTACTTTTATTAGCACTTTAATCCCTGTTTCCCCCCCCCCCCCTATCGTGGGAGTTCTATATGGCCTGCCAGATTACCCTGAAAAATTATAATAATAAGACATGTGGTCTGCTACCTATTTTAACGAGGTTGTGTTTTAAGTACTACCATTCTTAGCACTTTAATCTCTGTAACTCCCCCTATTTGGTGAGGTCTATACGGCCTGGATGATTACCCATACAAAATATAATAATAAGACATCTGCTCTTGGTCTGCGACCCATGGTAACTATGTTGTGTTAATTAGTAATGTCCTTCGCATTTTAATAGCTGTTACTCATACTCACCCTATCGGTGGAGGTCTATATGGCCTGCATGATTACCCTTACAAAATATAACAACCAAACATATGCTCTGGGACCCATGGTAAGTAGGTTGTGTTATGTAGTACTGTTCTTTGCATTTTCATACCTGTTACAACACCAAATGGTGGCAGGTCTATCTGTCCTTCATGATTAGCTGCACCCAAACCCAAAAAAAAGCCGAGTGGTCTTAGACTAACACCCATGGCTAACTCTGTTGTTTCAATTAGTACTATTCTTAGCACTTTCATCCCTGTTACGGGCGGTCTACATGGCCATCATGATTAGCCGAACAAAATACTACAATCCAACCTTTGCTCAGTCTTCATAGGCCCTTCATTGTCTGTATTTTGATAGTACAGTTCTTATTATTTTTATAGCTGATACAACACCGAATGTTGTCAGCTCTATATGGCCTGCATGATTAGCTGCGCCCAATACAAAAATAAATCCAAGCGGTCTTGGATTAACACCCATGGCTAACTCTGTTGTTTCAAGTAGTACTATTCTTAGCACTTTCATCTCATCATCCCTGTTACTTCCAGGACTCTCGGTGGTGGTGGTCTACATGGCCATCATGATTAGCCTAACCAAATACTACAATCCAACCTTGGCTCAGTCTTCCTAAGGCCCTTCATTGGCTGTATTTTGCTAGTACTGTTCTTATTACTATGGTGGTCTACATGGCCATCATGATTAGCCTAACCAAATACTACAATCCAACCTTGGCTCAGTCTTCCTAAGGCCCTTCATTGGCTGTATTTTGGTAGTACTGTTCTTATTAGTTTAATAGCTGATACGACACCGAATGTTGTCAGCTCTATATGGCCTGCATGAATAGCCGCACCCAAAGCCAAAAAAAAGCCAAGCGGTTTTGCACTAACACCCATGGCTAACTCTGTTGTTTCAAGTTCTACTATTCTTAGCTCTTTCATCTCATCATCCCTGTTACTTCCAGGACTCTCGGTGGTGGTGGTCTACATGGACATCATGATTAGCCTAACCAAATACTACAATCCAACCTTGGCCCAGTCTTCCTAAGGCCCTTCATTGGCTGTATTTTGGTAGTACTGTTCTTATTAGTTTAATAGCTGATACGACACCGAATGTTGTCAGCTCTATATGGCCTGCATGAATAGCCGCACCCAAAGCCAAAAAAAAGCCAAGCGGTTTTGCACTAACACCCATGGCTAACTCTGTTGTTTCAAGTTCTACTATTCTTAGCTCTTTCATCTCATCATCCCTGTTACTTCCAGGACTCTCGGTGGTGGTGGTCTACATGGCCATCATGATTAGCCTAACCAAATACTACAATCCAACCTTGGCCCAGTCTTCCTAAGGCCCTTCATTGGCTGTATTTTGGTAGTACAGTTCTTATTATTTTTATAGCTGATACAACACCGAATGTTGTCAGCTCTATATGGCCTGAATGATTAGCTGCACCAGCAAACTGACGATTCAAATCACAGCAACTATTAACAAAAATTTTAATTTTTAATTATTAGAATACTGTCACAACAAATATGATTGGTGTAAATATTTTTTAAGTAGGCCTGGCACACAGGCTTGGAAGGCTGTAGAAAACTGCAATTCAAAGGCACGAGCAAACTGAGGGTTAAGATCATCAACAATAAAGATTTTTTTAATTTTAATTAGTAACTATACTGTGACAAAAAATTAGGATTGGTGTAAATAGTTGGCAAGACGGCCTGGCACAAAAGGATGAGATGCAATTCAAGGACACTAGGAGACTGATTACTGACAGTCTAAACAGTGATGATTGTCAATTTTTGCAATACTGTTAACAGAAATATGATTGCTGACAACAATTGGCTAGGTGGGGGCCTGGCTCACAGAAGGCTGCAAGGCAGGAGGAAAGTGCGTTTCAATGGCACCAGCAAACTGACGATTCAAATCACAGCAACTATTACCAAAAATTTTAATTTTTAATTATTAGAATACTGTCACAACAAATATGATTGGTGTAAATATTTTTGAAGTAGGCCTGGCACACAGGCTTGGAAGGCTGTAGAAAAGTGCAATTCAAAGGCACGAGCAAACTGAGGGTTAAGATCAACACTAAAAAAATTTTTTATTTAAATTAATAACTATACTGTCTGACTGTGACAACAATTATGATTGGTGTAAATAGTTGGCTAGACGGCCTGGCACAAAAGGCTGGCAGTGGCAGGCAGGAGGTAAATGAAATTCAATGGCCCTAGGAGACAATATTTGCAGTCCAAAAAATTATGTTTTTTTTTTTTTATTACTGTTACAAGAATTGTGATTGGTGCCACTAATTGGCTAGTTGGGCCTGGCAGACAGGCTGGCAGATATGAGTCGTGGATGGTAGGTAGGGCAGTAATTTAACACAGTATGCTGTGTAAATGACAAAAACACAGGACTGATAGAAAATTAAGTTACATTACACTAGCAAAATATTTTAAAATTTTAGATTTTAATATTAAAATTATGTTAAGAAGTGCAATGCACATATGACTCTATGAGTGGTCGCACTGGCTGGCTGCTACGTAGGGCAGCAATTATAACAACAGTATGCTGTGTAAGTCAGATAGACAGTTAGACACAGGCCTGATAGAAAATACAATTAGATTACACTAGCATAATGATTTAAAGACTTTTTTTTGGAAATTTTAAGAAAAAGGTTAAGCACATACATATGAGTCGTGGCTAATAGCCTTGGAAGGGCAGCTATTAAAAACAGTAGGCTATGTATGTCGGATACACACACGCCTGATAGAAAATACTATTAGATTACACTAGAAAAATGATTGAAATTATTTTTTTGGGGGGGGGGGGGATTAAAAAAAGGTTAAACACATATGAGTCGTGGCTCATAGACTTGGGAGGGCAGCAAGTAAACACAGTAGGCTCTCTATGTCAGCAAAACACACAGGCCGGATAGAAAATTAGATTTGATTACACTAGCAAACAAATTTAAACTTTTTTTTTTTTTTATATATTAAAATTAAGGTGAAAGAAAAATAGATATGAGTGCTGGGTGGCTGCCTGGCACAGACCAATTAACCAAAAGACTGAAAAAAAGAGGTATATTAATGCTGAGTGAGCCTGACAGACACAGGCATGATAGTAAATGTAATTAGATTACACTAGAAAAATATTTTTTTGTGTTTTTTTTTTAAATTAAAAATAATGTTATAAATGGATATTAACACTGCTGGCTGCTGGCTGGCACAGAGCAATGAACCAGAGTATATGCTGTGTGACACTGGCCTGATAGAAAATGAAAAAAAATTACACTAGAAAAATAATTATATTTTTGGGTTAGTTAAATTTAAACTAATGTTGTTAGGGAGATATCAGTGGTGGCAGTAGTCACAGCATATGCTGTGAGCCTTAAACACACAGCTGAAAGCCAGGCAAATGCTAATAAAGAAAAAAAAAAAAGGCACGAAATATAGCCCTAAAAAGGGCTTTTTGGGGTGCTGTGCTTGCAGCAGAGATGAGTGGAGTCCTTCTGGACTGTAAATACACTAGCCTAGCTATGTTTTTCCTATTAATGTCAGGAGCAAAAACACAACACGTCCTCTCATTAAAAAAGCAAGGTCGTTATGAGTCTAAAATGGCGGATTCCGAGTAGCTGGGAGTGTCTGTGAGGGAGTGTCTGATGTTGATTGGCTCTAATGTGTCAGGCGGCTGTGACATAAAGGGTCAAAGTTTCCACAATGATGACACATAGGGGCGGATCGAACATCGCCATGTGTTCGCCCACAAACGCGAACGCGAACAACCTATGTTCAGGACATCACTACATAATTGGTGCGAAAAGTGTGAAAATAAAAATTTGGGGGGGTTTGAGAGTGGGACTTGTATTACATGGCTTAAACATGGTGCAAATAGATTTTTCCAAAAAAATAAAAAGGAAGTTAGCTATATTATGTTGTGTATTTATTTCTTTTTTATCTCTATATCTATTAGTGCAACAGATTTGCACTAATTTGTCCCTTTGCTTTGTAACATAATCCATAAGTAATAACGTATTTTTCATTTTTATCCCTATATCTACTAGTGCACCAAATGTGGAACAATAATATTGTTTGATTTAGAAAGGGTATACAATTTTAATGTTATATTATGTAATATACTTCATTCTCTTGCAGCATCGAACATAAGCTTTCTCTGTTTTCAGACTCCCATTTATTTCTATGGCATCTGCGGCCTCAAGTGTGGCGGTTTGAAAACTAGGTATGCTATGTCGGAATAGACGCGCGCGTACATGTGAAATGTTTGAGAAATTGAGAAAAGGGTCAAATAGAGTCGAATGTGAATTCTAAACATCTGTAATGACGCATTGATCTGCGTCGGAATAAGATCGTGGAAGTGTATATTTTGTCACACATTTTAACATTTGACGATCTTGACACTTTTATAACTATGGTGGATCAATCTCGTGACAAATACGACGCGGGATTCAAGTGTATTTTTAGTTGACGCTTTGATAAATATCCCCCATAGTCTGCAATGTAAAGGCACTTTTAAGTGCTGTTTTTTTTTTCTAACGCCTGCTACTTTTTTTTTTTTTTTTTAAAAGAAAGGAAACTAACACCAAATTTTGGGGGCAATTTTGGGCACATTTAGAAAATGAACCAGAGCTCTGACCTGGTTATTTATAGTGCGCCTGTAAACGGGTGAATTTGCCCGTTTATGGGCACGCAATAAATTAGAGCTTCACTGGAATCTAGCAATTAGCTGGTATATCATTTGTCACTTAAATGCTGAAGCAGCCATAATCGACACTTTCTTTCAATCCTACCTTAAAGGGATAGTCTAGTCAAAAAAAAACTTTTATGATTCAGATATAGGGCATGTCATTCAAAAAACTTTCCAATTTACTTTTATCATTAATTTTGTTTTGTTTTCTTGGTATTCTTAGTTGAAAGCTAAACCTAGGAGGCTCATATGCAATTTTTTTAGCCTTTGAAGGCCGCCTCTTATCTGACATTGTGCTCATGCCTGTGGAGTTGCCTAGGAGGCAGCACTGATTGGCTAAAATGCAAGTCTGTCAAAAGAACTGAAATAAGGGGGAAGTCTGCAGAGCTTTAGATACAAGGCAATCACAGAGGTAAAAAGTGTATTAATATAACAATAACAATTCTGGAGTTTATATAACAGTGTTGGTTATGCAAAGCTGGGGAATGGGTAATAAAAGGAATTATCTATCTTTTTAAACAATAAAAATGTGGGTGTAGACTGTCCCTTTAACCACCACAGTTACTCTTAGCCTCCTATGCTTTTTTTTTATTGTAGATTGCGATTAAATTTCTCTGACCATTGTGATCCCCTCTGACCTTCTCAACCTCAGCATCCAACTCTTCTAGAATTACCTTTCATACTCCCGACTCTTCTTCTTCTATTCTATTATAAGAAATTTGGCACAAACTATTTCAATCACACTTTCTTCATTTAGTGGCACTGGCTATGACAATGTCAAGGAACTTTCAAGAGAAGCTAGGTAATTTATGCACACATCCTGGGCCTCGGGCACTCACAAATGATACTTGCCAACCATGTCTAAGTGGCATTGCTGGTATACTGAAAGTCAGTTGGATCTTATTAGTTAACTATTTAGCTTTTCATTCTGGTCTCACTTACAGGCATATTAATTTTGTTTTTTTTTCTGTAAATTCTGGTTACCCCTTTTAAAACAACTTCCCTAATTCTAATGATTGCATCATTTTTTTAGCTATTCAATGCCTCTCCATTTGTTGTTTTTTGGGATGCAGAATTATTTCCCTGCTGAAAAGTTAGCCTCCTAAAATACTTTACGCCTAGATTACGAGTTTGTGGCAACAGGGGTGCGGTGCTAACGAGCCTTTTTTTTTAACGCTACCTTAACCCCTTAATGACTGACGACGTGCAGGGTACGTCCCCTAAAAAATGTCAGTTAACGACCAAGGACGTACCCTGCACGTCCTCAGTCTGGAAAGCAGCTGGAAGCGATCCTGCTCGCTTCCAGCTGCTTTCCGGTTATTGCAGTGATGCCTCGACATCGAGGCATCCTGCAATAACACTTTCTGGCCATCCGATGCAGAGAGAGACACTCTGTGGCCCTCTCTGCACCGGACATCGATGGCCGGTATCGTTGGTGGGTGGGAGCCGACTTGGGAGGCGGGTGGGCGGCCATCGGTGATCTCTGTAAGGTTGAGGGGGGCGGGATCAGGGGCGGAGCTTTTGGGGGCGCGCACGGGCGCGTGCGTGCACGGGGGGTGGCGGGCGGGCGCGTGCACGGGGCGGGAGCGGGTGGGAACCGCTACACTACAGAAAAAGTTAGGAGTAAAACACAATTTATGCTTACCTGATAAATTTATTTCTCTTGTGGTGTATCCAGTCCACGGATCATCCATTACTTGTGGGATATTCTCATTCCCAACAGGAAGTTGCAAGAGGACACCCACAGCAGAGCTGTAATATAGCTCCTCCCCTAACTGTCATAGCCAGTCATTCGACCGAAAACAAGCTGAGAAAGGAGGAACCATAGGGTGCAGTGGTTACTGTAGTTTAAATTTAAAAATTACCTGCCTTAAAATGACAGGGCGGGCCGTGGACTGGATACACCACAAGAGAAATAAATTTATCAGGTAAGCATAAATTGTGTTTTCTCTTGTAAGGTGTATCCAGTCCACGGATCATCCATTACTTGTGGGATACCAATACCAAAGCAAAAGTACACGGATGAAGGGAGGGACAAGGCAGGAACTTAAATGGAAGGAACCACTGCCCGTAAAACCTCTCCCCCAAATATAGCCTCCGAAGAAGCAAAAGTATCAAATTTGTAAAATGTTGAAAAAATATGAAGCGAAGACCAAGTCGTCGCCTTGCAAATCTGATCAAAAGAAGCATAATTTTTAAAGTCCCAAGTGGAAGCCACAGCTCTAGTGGAATGAGCTGTAATCCTTTCAGGAGGTTGCTGTCCAGCAGTCTCATAGGCTAAGCGGATTAAGCTTCTTAGTCAAAAAGAAAAAAGAGGTTGCCGAAGCCTTTTGACCTCTCCTCTGTCCAGAGTAGACAACAAACAAAGCAGATGTTTGACGAAAATCTTTAGTAGCTTGTAAGTAAAACTTTAAAGCACGGACCACGTCCAAATTGTGTAACACAAGGATGGAACAACAATCTCTTGATTGATATTCTTGTTAGATACCACCTTAGGTAAGAACCCAGGTTTGGTACGCAGGACTACCTTATCCGTATGAAAAATCAGATAAGGAGAATCACATTGTAAGGCAAATAGCTCAGAGACTCTACGAGACGAGGAAATAGCTACCAAAAAAAAAGAACTTTCCAAGATAAAAGCTTGATATCTATGGAATGAAGAGGTTCAAACGGAACTCCTTGAAGAACCTTAAGAACCAAGTTTAAGCTCCATGGTGGAGCAACAGGTTTAAACACAGGCTTGATTCTAACTAATGCCTGACAAAATGCCTGAACGTCTGGAACATCTGCCAGATGCTTAACTAGCTGACAATCCTTTTTCCAAACCTTCTTGGAGAAAAGATAATATCCTAGCAATCCTGACCTTACTCCATGAGTAACCCTTGGATTCACACCAATAAAGATATCTACACCATACCTTATGGTAAATTTTCCTGGTGACAGGCTTTCGTGCCTGTCTTAAGGTATCAATAACTGACTCGGAGAAGCCACGCTTTGATAAAATCAAGCGTTCAATCTCCAGGCAGTCAGCCTCAGAGAAATTAGATTTGGATGGTTGAAAGGACCCTAAAGTAGAAGGTCCTGTTTCAGAGGCAGAGACCATGGTGGAAAGGATGACATGTCCACTAGATCTTCATACCAGGTCCTGCGTGGCCACGCAGGTGAATCAGAATCACTGATGCTCTCTCCTGCTTGATCTTGGCAATCAGTCGAGGGAGCAGAGGAAACGGTGGAAACACATAAGCCAGGTTGAAAGACCAGGGCGCTGCTAGGGCATCTATCAGTGTCGCCTTGGGATCCCTGGACCTGGATCCGTAACACGGAAGCTTGGCGTTCTGGAGAGACGCCATGAGATCCAGTTCTGGTTTGCCCCAACGATGAATCAGTTGTGCAAATGCCTCCGGATGGAGTTCCCACTCTCCCGGATGAAAAGTCGGACGACTTAGAAAATCCGCCTCCCAGTGCTCTACACCTGGGATATGGATAGCTGACAGGTGACAAGAGTGAATCTCTGCCCAGCGAATTATTTGTGAAACTTCTAACATCTCTAGGGAACTTCTCGTTCCCCCTTGATGGTTGATGTAAGCTACAGTCGTGATGTTGTCCGACTGAAATCTGATGTACCTCAGAGTTGCTAACTGAGGCCAAGCCTGAAGAGCCTTGAATATCGATCTTAGTTCCAGAATATTTAATGGAAGGAGAGATTCCTCCTGAGTCCACGATCCCTGAGCCTTCAGGGAGTTCCAGACTGCACCCCAACCTAGAAGGCTGGCATCTATCGTAACAATTGTCCAATCTGGCCTGCGAAAGGTCATACCTTTGGACAGATGGACCCGAGATAGCCACCAGAGAAGAGAATCCCTGGTCTCTTGGTCCAGATTCAGTTGAGGGGACAAATCTGTGTAATCCCCGCTCCACTGACTGAGCATGCATAGTTGCAGCGGTCTGAGATGTAAGCGTGCAAACAGCACTATGTCCATTGCCGCTACCATTAAGCCGATTACTTCCATACACTGAACCACCGAAGGGCGCGGAATGGAATGAAGAACCCGGCAGGAATTTAGAAGCTTTGATAACCTGGACTCCGTCAGGTGAATTTTCATTTCTACAGAATCTATCAGAGTCCCTAGAAAGGAAACTCTTGTGAGTGGAGATAGAGAACTCTTTTCCACCCATGCGACCACAGAAATGCCAGTACTACGTCCGTATGAGACTTGGCAATTTGGAAGTTTGACGCCTGTATCAGGATGTCGTCTAAATAAGGGGCTACTGCTATGCCCCGCGGCCTTAGGACCGCCATAAGTGACCCTAGAACCTTTGTAAAGATTCTTGGGGCTGTAGCTAATCCCAAAGGAAGAGCTACAACTGGTAATGCCTGTCTTAAAAGGCAAACCTGAGAAACCGATGATGATCTTTGTGTATCGGAATGTGAAGATAAGCATCCTTTAGATCCACTGTAGTCATATATTGACCCTCCTGGATCAGTGGTAGGATGGTACGAATAGTTTCCATCTTGAACGACGGAACTTTGAGGAATTTGTTTAAGATCTTTAGATCCAAAATCGGTCTGAAGGTTCCCTCTTTTTTTGGGAACCACAAACAGATTTGAGTAAAAACCCTGTCCCTGTTCCTCCTTTAGAACTGGATGGATCACTCCCATAACTAGGAGGACTCGTACACAGAGTAAGAATGCCTCTCTCTTTATCTGGTGTGCAGATAATTGTGAAAGGTGAAATCTCCCTTTTGGGGGGGAAGCTTTGAAGTCCAGAAGATATCCCTGGGATAAAATTTCCAACGCCCAGGGATCCTGAACATCTCTTGCCCACGCCTGGGCAAAGAGTGAAAGTCTGCCCCCTACTAGATCCGTTCCCGGATAGGGGGCCGTTCCTTCATGCTGTCTTAGAGGCAGCAGCAGGCTTTTTTACCTGCTTACCTTTTTTCCATGTCAGGTTTGGTCTCCAGACCGTCTTGGATTGAGCAAAAGTTCCCTCTTGTTTATTATAAGAGGAAGTTGATGCCGCACCTGCCTTGAAGTTTTGAAAGGCACGAAAATTAGACTGTTTGGCCCTAGATTTGGACCTGTCCTGAGGAAGGGCATGACCTTTTCCTCCAGTGATATCAGCAATAATCTCCTTCAACCAGGCCCGAATAGGGTCTGCCCCTTGAAGGGAATGTTAAGTAGCTTAGATTTTGAAGTCACGTCAGCTGACCATGATCTAAGTCATAGAGCTCTGTGCGCCTGTATAGCAAAACCAGAATTCTTAGCCGTTAGTTTAGTCAAATGAACAATGGCATCAGAATAAAAGAATTGGCTAGCTTAAGTGCTCTAAGTTTGCCAAGTATGTCATCCAATGGAGTCACTACCTGTAAAGCCTCTTCCAGAGACTCAAACCAGTACGCCGCAGCAGCAGTGACAGGGGCAATGCATGCAAGGGGCTGTAGGATAAAACCTTGTTGAATAAATATTTTCTTAAGGTAACCTCTAATTTTTTATCCATTGGATCTAAAAAAAAAAAAAAAACACAACTGTCCTCGACAGGGATAGTAGTACGCTTTACTAGAGTAGAAACTGCTCCCTCCACCTTAGGGACTGTCTGCCATAAGTCCCATGTGGTGGCGTCTATTGGAAACATTTTTCTAAAAATAGGAGGGGAAGAGAATGGCACACCTGGTCTATCCCATTCCTTATGAATAATTTCTGTAAACCTTTTAGGTATTTGGAAAAACATCAGTACACACCGGCACTGCAAAGTATTTATCCAGTCTACACAATTTCTCTGGCACTGCAATGGTATCACAGTCATTCAGAGCAGCTAAAACCTCCCTAAGCAACACGCGGAGGTGTTCAAGCTTAAATTTAAATGTAGAAATATTAGAATCAGGTATCTTTCCTGAGTCATTAACATCACCCACTGACTGAAGCTCTCTTTCCTCAGCTTCTGCATATTGTGAGGCAGTATCAGACATGGTTCTTAAAGCGTCAGTATGCTCTGCATTTTGTCTCACCCCAGAGCTATCTCGCTTACCTCTAAGTTCAGGTAGTCTGGCTAATACCGCTGACAGTGTATTATCCATGACTGCCGCCATGTCTTGTAAAGTAAACGCTATGGGCGCCCTAGATGTACTTGGCGCCATTTGAGTGTGAGTCCCTTAAGCGGGAGTCAAAGGGTCTGACACGTGGGGAAAGTTAGTCGGCATAACTTCCCCCTCGTCAGATTCCTCTGGTGATACATTTTTTTAAAGACAGAAAATGATCTTTATTGCATAAAATGAAATCAGTACATTTGGTACACATTCTAAGAGGGGGTTCCACCATGGCTTTTAAACATAATAAACAAGGAGTTTCTTCTATGTCAGACATGTTTATATAGAATAGCAATGAGACTAGCAAGCTTGGAAAACACTTTAAATCAAGTTAACAAGCAAATATAAAAAACAGTACTGTGCCTTTAAGAGAAACAAATTTTGTCAGAATTTGAAAAACAGTGAAAAAATGCAGTAAATCAAACGAAATTTTTACAGTGTGTATAATAGGCTAACAGAGCATTGCACCCACTTGCAAATGGATGATTAACCCCTTAGTTCAAAAAACGGATCAAAAAAATGAAATAAACGTTTTTTAACAGTCACAACCAACTGCCACAGCAAGCTGTGGCCCTACCTTCCACAATAAACGACTTTGGAAAGCCTTTGGGCCCTTTAGAGATGTCCTATAGCATTCAGAGGGCCTTTGAGGGAAGCTGGATGTCACAGTTTGTAATTTTACCTGCACCAACTGTAACTTTTATACTACAACAGTGGAAATTGTTTCTAGTCAAAATTTAAGCCAGCCATGTGGAAAAAACTAGGCCCCAATAAAGTTTTATCACCAAAGCATATATAAAAACGATTAAACATGCCAGCAAACATTTTATATTGTAAATATCATAAGGGTATTACCCCTGGGAGTAAGCATGATACCAGTCGTTATTAAATCACTGTATTCAGGCTTAACTTACATTAATCCGGTATCAGCAGCATTTTCTAGTGTTTTCCATCTCTAGAAAAAATTATAACTGCACATACCTGATAGCAGAATAAACTGCACACCATTCTCTCGCTGAAGTTACCTCATCTGTGTAATCCCCTCAGACATATGTGAGAATAGCAATGGATCTTAGTTACAACCTGCTAAGATCATAGAAACCTCAGGCAGATTCTTCTTCTATTTACTGCCTGAGATAAAATAGCACAACTCCGGTACTATTTAAAAATAACAAACTTTTGATTAAAGAAAATAAACTAGCTATATTTAACCACTCTCTCCTACAATGTCCTAGCTTGTTGAGAGTTGCAAGAGAATGACTGGCTATGACAGTTAGGGGAGGAGCTATATTACAGCTCTGCTGTGGGTGTCCTCTTGCAACTTCCTGTTGGGAATGAGAATATCCCACAAGTAATGGATGATCCGTGGACTGGATACACCTTACAAGAGAAAAGTGTAATAAAAGATTAAATAAACATTTTTTTAAAAAAGCATCTAAGCGATCTGGAAGGGTGTGGGGTTGGTATTGGGGGGGGAGCTACACTACAGAAAAGGGACATTTTTTTTTAATAAAAAAACATATTTTCACTAAAATGGGTACTGGCAGACAGCTGCCAGTACCCAAGATGGCGCACATTAAGTCAGAGGGGGAGGGTTAGAGAGCTGTTGGGTGGGGGATCAGTGAGGTTGGGGGCTAAGGGGGATCCTACACAGAAGCATATGTAAATATGCTAAAAAAAATGCACAAAAAAGCCCAACTTTTCCTTTTATTTTAGTACTGGCAGAGTTTCTGCCAGTACTTAAGATGGCGGGGACATTTGTGGGGTAGGGGAGGGAAGAGAGATGTTTGGGAGGGATCAGGGGGTCTGATGTTTCAGGTGGGAGGCTGATCTCTACACTAAAGCTAAAATTAACCCTGCAAGCTCCCTACAAGCTACCTAATTAACCCCTTCACTGCTAGCCATAATACACGTGTGATGCGCAGCGCCATTTAGCAGCATTCTAATTACCAAAAAGCAATGCCAAAGTCATATATGTCTGCTATTTCTAAACAAAGGGGATCCCAGAGAAGCATTTACAACCATTTGTGCCATAATTGCACAAGCTGTTTGTAAACGATTTCAGTGAGAAACCTAAAATTGTGAAAAACTTAACGTTTTTTTTAATTTGATCGCATTTGGCGGTGAAATGGTGGCATGAAATATACCAAAATGGGCCTAGATCAATACTTGGGGTTGTCTACTACACTACACTAAAGCTAAAAATACCTCAAAAAGCTCCTTACATGCTCCCTAATTAACCCCTTCACTGCTGGGCATAATACACGTGTGGTGCGCAGTGGCATTTAGCGGCCTTCTAATTACCAAAAAGCAACGCCAAAGCCATATATGTCTGCTATTTCTGAACAAAGGGGATCCCAGAGAAGAATTTACAACCATTTATGCCATAATTGCACAAGCAGTTTGTAAATAATTTCAGTGAGAAACTGAAAGTTTGTGAAAAAATTTGTGAAAAAGTGAACGATTTTTTGTATTTGATCGCATTTGGCGGTGAAATGGTGGCATGAAATATACCAAAATGGGCCTAGATCAATACTTTGGGATGTCTTCTAAAAAAAAATATATATATGTCAATGGATATTCAGGGATTCCTGACAGATATCAGGGTTCCAATGTAACTAGCGCTAATTTTGAAAAAAAAGTGGTTTGAAAATAGCAAAGTGCTACTTGTATTTATGGCCCTATAAGATACAAAAAAAGCAAAGAACATGTAAACATTGGGTATTTCTAAACTCAGGACAAAATTTAGAAACTATTTAGCATGGGTGTTTTTTGGTGGTTGTAGATGTGCAACAGATTTTGGGGTTCAAAGTTAGAAAAAGTGTGTTTTTTTCCATTTTTCCTCATATTTTATAATTTTTTTTATAGTAAATGATAAAATATGATGAAAATAATGGTATTTTTAGAAAGTCCATTTAATGGTGAGAAAAACGGTATATAATATGTGTGGGTACAGTAAAGGAGTAAGAGGAAAATTACAGCTAAACACAAACACCGCAGAAATGTAAAAATAGCCTTGGTCCCAAACAGACAGAAAATGGAAAAGTGCTCTGGTCACTAAGGGGTTAAAGGGACACTGAACCCAATTTGTTTCTTTTGTGATTCAGATAGAGCATGAAATTTTAAGCAACTTTCTAGTTTACTCCTAATATCAAATTTTCTTCATTCTCTTGGAATCTTTATTTGAAAAGCAAGAATGTAAGTTCAGATGCCGGCCCATTTTTGGTGAACAACCTGGGTTGTTCTTACTGATTGGTGGATAAATTCATCCACCAATAAAAAAGTGCTGTCCAGAGTTCTGAACTAATAAAAAAGCTTAGATGCCTTCTTTTTCAAATAAAGATAGCAAGAGGACAAAGAAAAATTGATAATAGGAGTAAATTAGAAAGTTGCTTAAAATGGCATGCTCTATCTGAATCACAAAAGAAAAAAATTGTGTTCAGTGTCCCTTTAAGACAACGCTGGTATTACAGGTTTTTTTCAACCCGGCGTTAGCCACAAAAAGGTGAGCGTAGAGCAGAATTTAGCTCCACATCTCACCTCAATACCAGTGCTGCTTACGGTAGCGGTAAGCTGGCTAAACGTGCTCATGATTTCCCCATAGGAAACAATGGGGCTGAGCCGGCTGGAAAAAAGCACCTGCAAAAAAGCAGCGTTCAGCTCCTAACGCAGCCCCATTGTTTCCTATGGGGAAAGGAATTTTTTGTCTACACCTAACACCCTAACATGAACCCCGAGTCTAAACACCCCTAATCTTACACTTATTAACCCCTAATCTGCCGCCCCCGACATCATAACCACCTGCATTACAATTATTAACCCCTACTCTGCTGCTCCAGACACCGCCGCCACCTACGTTATACTTATGAACCCCTAATCTGCTGCCCCCAACATCGCCGAACCCTACATTATATTTATTAACCCCTAATCTGCCCCCCCAACGTCGCTGCAACCTAACTACATTTATTAACCCCTAATCTGCCGCCGCCAACCTCGCTGCCACTATAATAAAGTTATTAACCCCTAAACCTAAGTCTAACCCTAACCCTATCACCCCTCTAACTTAAATATAATTTAAATAAATCTAAATAAAATAACTACAATTAAATAAATTATTCCTATTTAAAACTAAATACCTACCTATAAAAAATAACTAATAGTTACATTGTAGCTATTTTAGGATTTATTTTTATTTTACAGGCTAGTTTGTATTTATTTTAACTAGGTAGAATAGTTATTAAATAGTTATTAACTATTTAATAACTACCTAGCTAAAATAAATACAAAATTACCTGTAAAATAAAACCTAACCTAAGTTACAATTACACCTAACACTACACTATAATTAAATGAATTACCTAAACTACCTACAATTAAATACAATTAAATTAAATAAACTAAAGTACAAAAAACAACAAACACTAAATTACAGAAAATAAAAAAATAATTACAAAAGTTTAAAACTAATTACACCTACTCTAATCCCCCTAAAAAATAAAAAAGCACCCCAAAATAAAAAAAAATCCCTACCCTATACTAAATTACAAATAGCCCTTAAAAGGGCCTTTTGCGGGGCATTGCCCCAAAGTAATCAGCTCTTTTACCTGTAAAAAAAACCACCACCCACACACTCAACCCTACTCTAAAACCCACCCAATCCCCCCTTAATAAAACCTAACACTATCCCCTTGAAGATCACCCAACCTTGAGCCGTCTTCACCCAGCCGGGCACAAGTGGACCTCCAAAGGGGCAGAAGTCTTCATCCGATCCGGCCAGAAGAGGACATCCAGACCGGCAGAAGTCTACATCCAGGTGGCATCTTCTATCTTCTTCAATCCGGAGCGGAGCGGGTCCATCTTGAAGACATTAGACGCGGAGCATCCTCTTCCATCCGACGGCGACTGAAGAATGAAGGTTCCTTTAAGTGACGTCATCCAATATGGCGTACCTTCAATTCCGATTGGCTGATAGAATCCTATCAGCCAATCAGAATTAAGGTAGGAAAAATCCTATTGGCTGATGCAATCAGCCAATAGAATTGAGCTTGCATTCTATTGGCTGATTGGAACAGCCAATAGAATGCGAGCTCAATCCTATTGTCTGATTGGATCAGCCAATCGGAAATGAAGGGACGCCATCTTGGATGACGTCACTTAAAGAAACCTTCATTCTTCAGTCGCTGTCGGATGGAAGAGGATGCTCTTCGTCGGATGTCTTCAAGATGGACCCGCTCCGCTCCGGATGGAAGAAGATAGAAGATGCCGCCTGGATAAAGACTTCTGCCGGTCTGGATGTCCTCTTCTGGCCGGATCAGATGAAGACTTCTGCTCCTCTGGAGGTCCACTTGTGCCCGGCTGGGTGAAGACGGCTCAAGGTAGGGTGATCTTCAAGGGGGTAGTGTTAGGTTTTATTAAGGGGGGATTGGGTGGGTTTTAGAGTAGGGTTGGGTGTGTGGGTGGTGGGTTTTAATGTTGGGGGGGTATTGTATTTTTCTTTACAGGTAAAAGAGGTGATTAATTTGGGGCAATGCCCCGCAAATAGCCCTTTTAAGGGCTATTTGTAATTTAGTATAGGGTAGGGAATTTTTTTTATTTTGGGGGGCTTTTTTATTTTATTAGGGGGATTAGAGTAGGTGTAATTAGTTTAAAACTTTTGTAATTATTTTTTTATTTTCTGTAATTTAGTGTTTGTTGTTTTTCATACTTTAGTTTATTTAATTTAATTGTATTTAATTGTAGGTAGCTTAGGTAATTAATTTAATTATAGTGGTAGTGTTAGGTGTAATTGTAACTTAGGTTAGGTTTTATTTTACAGATACTTTTGTATTTATTTTAGCTAGGTAGTTATTAAATAGTTAATAACTATTTAATAACTATTGTACCTAGTTAGAATAAATACAAAGTTGCCTGTAAAATAAAAATAAATCCTAAACTAGCTACAATGTAAGTATTAGTTATATTGTAGCTAGCTTAGGGTTTATTTTATAGGTAAGTATTTAGTTTTAAATAGGAATAATTTATTTTATTGTAGTAATTTTATTTCGTTTTAAGTAAATTATATTAAAGTTAGGGGGGGTTAGACTTAGGGTTAGACTTAGGTTTAGGGGTTAATACATTTAATATAGTAGCGGTGACGTTGGGGGCGGCAGATAAGGGGTTAATAAATGTAGATAGGTGTCAGCTATGTTAGGGACGGCAGATTAGGGGTTAATAAAATTAACTAGTGTTTGCGAGGCGGGAGTGCGGCGGTTTAGGGGTTAATATATTAAAGTTTTAAGTTATTTAATAACTATTGTACCTAGTTAGAATAAATACAAAGTTGCCTGTAAAATAAAAATAAATCCTAAACTAGCTACAATGTAAGTATTAGTTATAGTGTAGCTAGCTTAGGGTTTATTTTATAGGTAAGTATTTAGTTTTAAATAGGAATCATTTATTTTATTGTAGTAATTTTATTTCGTTTTAAGTAAATTATATTTAAGTTAGGGGGGGTTAGACTTAGGGTTAGACTTAGGTTTAGGGGTTAATAAATTTAATATAGTAGCGGCGATGTTGGGGGCGGCAGATAAGGGGTTAATAAATGTAGATAGGTGTCAGCTATGTTAGGGACGGCAGATTAGGGGTTAATAAAATTAACTAGTGTTTGCGAGGCGGGAGTGCGGCGGTTTAGGGGTTAATATATTAAAGTGCCGGCGATGTCCGGTCGGCAGATTAGGGGTTAAATAATTTATTAAAGGGTTTGAGATGTGCGGGGGGGGCTCGGTTTAGGGGTTAATAGGTAGTTTATGGGTGTTAGTGTACTTTGTAGCACTTTAGTTAAGAGTTTTATGTTACAGCGTTAGCCCATAAAACTCTTAACTACTAACTTTTAAATGCGGTATTAGTCTTGACAGTAGAGGGTGTACCGCTCACTTCTTCCAAGACTCGTAATACCGGCGTTAGGCAAATCCCATTAAAAAGATAGGATACGCAATTGACGTAAGGGGATTTGCGGTAAGCTCGAGTCGCGGAAGAAAAGTGAGCGGTACACCTGTACCTGCCAGACTCGTAATACCAGCGGGCGTTAAAAAGCAGCGTTGGGACCCCTCAACGCTGCTTTTTAAGGCTAACGCAAGACTCATAATCTAGCCGAAAATCTTTTAAATTATTTAGGCTTAGATTACAAGTGAAGCGCTATTGATAGGAAAGGGTGCGCTATTTTATTGTTTAAAAAGATAGATAATCCTTTTATTACCCTTTCCCCAGTTTTGCATAACCAACAGTGTTATAGAAATATACTTTTTACCTCTGTAATTACCTTGTATCTAAGCTTCTGCTGACTGCCTCCTTATCTCAGATATTTTGACAGGCTTGCATTTCAGGCAATAAGTGCTGAATCTTAAATAACTTCATGTGCATGAGCACCATGTAATCTATATGAAACACATGAACTAACGCCCTCTAGCTGTGAAAATGCATTCAGATAAGAGGAGGCCTTCAAGCGCTTAGAAATTAGCATATGAACCTACCTAGATTTAGCTTTCAACTAAGAATAACAAGAACAAAGCAAATTTTATGATAATAGTAAATAAGAAAGTTGTTTAAAATTACATGCCCTATCTGAATCATTAAAGTTTTATTTGGACTTTACTATTCCGTTAGAGAGAAATCTGGTATAACAAGTCATTGGTAAAACTGAATAACCAAAGAAAGTTTAGCACAGTCAACATTCCTTTTGTGCGGCATATACTTTCAATGGCTATCGTGGCCTAGCTAAACACCACTCATGTGCTCTACCTATAACATAATGTTAGCTCGACTTGAGACATGAAGTGTTAAGGCTAGAAGAAAAGTATAATAAATAATATACAAAACATATTAAAATAAAGTATTATACTCATAGTTTAACATATTGAATGGAAAATGTAGAGGCATGCATGGGAGAACAATTCGGTTCAGCCGAATCTTTCGGACCGAATATTCAGAAAATTTAGTTTTACGAATATTCTGCTGCCACGCTATTTGTTATTAATTTTGTTTTAAACTAAAAGAATTCCCTTAACATTCGTGGAACATTTACATTAGTTTTCCTGTAGCATTACATACTTACCTCTAGCGCACTGGAAGCCGCACTAAACCCATCATTTCTTCAGTGCCCCAGGGCTTAGTGCAGCAGATCTCAAGGCCTGTGTTAAATGCGACGGTCCTTTAGCGTGGGCCCTGGGATCTGCCATGCTATGCCGCCTATTAGTGAGTCCCGGGTCTCTGTGAATAAGGGTAGGATTACCACAGCTCTCCAGCATGCAAGAGGTAAGTATTTTTAACCCTACGGTAATTTAAAGGAAAAAAAAAAATAATGCTGGTGATTTTTGACAGTATTTTCTTAAAATTTCGTGGTGCATTCTTTCGTATATTCATCTTGTAAAAACAAAATGAATATCCCTGTTTCGTTAACGAATATGCATTCATAACTAAACAAACTAAACTAAACTTTTGAGACCTTCCCAGTCAAACACCTTGGCATGTAACATATCCCTTTTTAACAAAAGTGAATATGTATTTTTTTACTGAAATACTTTATATACATATGTTGTTTTAAAAAATAAACATAATATATATATATATATATATATATATATATATATATATATATATACAGTAAGTATATATAAATATTAATCTATATATATGTATATATGAATATGTATATATATATATATATATATATATATATATATATATATATATATACAGGGAGTGCAGAATTATTAGGCAAATGAGTATTTTGACCACATCATCCTCTTTATGCATGTTGTCTTACTCCAAGCTGTATAGGCTCGAAAGCCTACTACCAATTAAGCATATTAGGTGATGTGCATCTCTGTAATGAGAAGGGGTGTGGTCTAATGACATCAACACCCTATATCAGGTGTGCATAATTATAAGGCAACTTCCTTTCCTTTGGCAAAATGGGTCAAAAGAAGGACCTGACAGGCTCAGAAAAGTCAAAAATAGTGAGATATCTTGCAGAGGGATGCAGCACTCTTAAAATTTCAAAGCTTCTGAAGCGTGATCATCGAACAATCAAGCGTTTCATTCAAAATAGTCAACAGGGTCGCAAGAAGCGTGTGGAAAAACCAAGGCGCGAAATAACTGCCCATGAACTGAGAAAAGTCAAGCGTGCAGCTGCCAAGATGCCACTTGCCACCAGTTTGGCCATATTTCAGAGCTGCAACATCACTGGAGTGCCCAAAAGCACAAGGTGTGCAATACTCAGAGACATGGCCAAGGTAAGAAAGGCTGAAAGACGACCACCACTGAACAAGACACACAAGCTGAAACGTCAAGACTGGGCCAAGAAATATCTCAAGACTGATTTTTCTAAGGTTTTATGGACTGATGAAATGAGAGTGAGTCTTGATGGGCCAGATGGATGGGCCCGTGGCTGGATTGGTAAAGGGCAGAGAGCTCCAGTCCGACTCAGACGCCAGCAAGGTGGAGGTGGAGTACTGGTTTGGGCTGGTATCATCAAAGATGAGCTTGTGGGGCCTTTTCGGGTTGAGGATGGAGTCAAGCTCAACTCCCAGTCCTACTTCCAGTTTCTGGAAGACACCTTCTTCAAGCAGTGGTACAGGAAGAAGTCTGCATCCTTCAAGAAAAACATGATTTTCATGCAGGACAATGCTCCATCACACGCGTCCAAGTACTCCACAGCGTGGCTGGCAAGAAAGGGTATAAAAGAAGAAAATCTAATGACATGGCCTCCTTGTTCACCTGATCTGAACCCCATTGAGAACCTGTGGTCCATCATCAAATGTGAGATTTACAAGGAGGGAAAACAGTACACCTCTCTGAACAGTGTCTGGGAGGCTGTGGTTGCTGCTGCACGCAATGTTGATGGTGAACAGATCAAAACACTGACAGAATCCATGGATGGCAGGCTTTTGAGTGTCCTTGCAAAGAAAGGTGGCTATATTGGTCACTGATTTGTTTTTGTTTTGTTTTTGAATGTCAGAAATGTATATTTGTGAATGTTGAGATGTTATATTGGTTTCACTGGTAAAAATAAATAATTGAAATGGGTATATATTTGTTTTTTGTTAAGTTGCCTAATAATTATGCACAGTAATAGTCACCTGCACACACAGATATCCCCCTAAAATAGCTATAACTAAAAACAAACTAAAAACTACTTCCAAAACTATTCAGCTTTGATATTAATGAGTTTTTTGGGTTCATTGAGAACATGGTTGTTGTTCAATAATAAAATTAATCCTCAAAAATACAACTTGCCTAATAATTCTGCACTCCCTGTATATATATGTGTGTGTACATATATTTATATATATATATATATATATATATATATATATATATATATATATATATATATATATATATATATATATATATATATATATATATTCTTCTAATTGAAGAACAAAGGTATTTAAAGTATTTCTTAACACACCAGAAGAGGCTTTTGTAGTGCCCCATGCAAGTTTAGGGGAAAGTGAGTTTGCATAGTTGTGCTACCCAACCTCCATAATATGGGGCATATCTATGAAGCTCCGAATGGCTTGCCAGAAACAGCATTTATGAAGCAGCAGTCACAAAGACCGCTGCTCCATAACCTGTCCGCCTGCTCTGAGCAGGCGGACAGACATCGCCGGAAATCAACCCGATCGAGTACGATCGGGTTGATTGACACCCCCCTGCTGGCGGCCCATTGGCTGCGAGTCTGCAGGGGGCGGCGTTGCACCAGCAGCTCTTGTGAGCTGCTGGTGCAATGCTGAATATGGCGAGCGTATTGCTCGCCGTATTCAGCGAGGTCTGGCGGACCTGATCCGCACTGTTGGATCAGGTCCGACAGACCTTGATAAATAGAGGCCTATGAGTGCAAGAATAAGAATGCTACTGATTAAGGCCTAGATTATGAGTGGAATTCAAAATTGCTCTTTCGCGAGCACAATATTTGCACTCCACAGTAATACCAGCGTATGCAAATGGTATTACAAGTTAAAGAGACAAATACCCAAATGTTGAAGCACATGAAAGTGATGCAGCATAGCTGTAAAAAAATGACTAGAAAATATCACCTGAACATCTCTACGTAAAAAATTAAGATATTTTAGCTCAAATTTCCTAAGTATTCACACCTCGCTGTAAAGAGACTTTAAGCAGCCAGTTTGGACGCTTGTCCCAGGACTTGCTAGGGAGTGTGCATTATGTGTTTATATGTGTGTTAAAACACAGTCCCCATAGACTTCAATTTAAAGGCACTTTTCAGTGCCACATCCCGTCACAAATATTTGTCCATCTTTAGTTTCGCTTAACCCTTCCCAATGATCTATTTACTTTTGGTCTGTTACTTTAATTTAAGAATGATTTATTATTACTGTAATATATATTATAATTTATATTTTATTTATTTATTTTTCAGCTCCAAATCAATAAGGAATTTCTTTATTCATTTCAATTGGAATTCAACAATGACGAAAAGATCTCCTCTCTTCTGACTTAACCATTTCATCATTTCTATAGTCCCTGGCTTATTATCAAGATACAGTCTTCACTGTTTTACTTCAATCAGAATGTTGCTGTTCCTTCTATTTGTTTTGGTTGTATAGTTGTGTTCCCCAGGGTTTCTGGTGATTTTCTGTACTAATAAACTGATATATTTTGAGCATCAAAGAAGAAAATGGAAGATGGGGTGTTTACTGGACTTTACTGGATACTACTTCACCTCTGATTGTTCCATCTGAAGACCTGTTTATCAAAATGTACTTGATATTTAACAGTATGGGTAGCATTATTTTACAATGATTAATTCTACAAAATGTTACAATAACTGTAACTAACAGTTGACAACACACACCCAAAAGTCAGACGTAGGAAAATGACATACTGCTTTTATCAAACAGCATAAAATAACAGCAATAATTTGCTGAAACTGCATGAAAGTCTATTAAGACATTGTTGCACAGGAATTGATGAGACTTTGCACTTATATTGGCATTGGTTGTTTTGGGAGATTATTTTTTTTATTAAAGTGATATGAAACCCAATTTTTTTCTTTCATGATTCAGATAGAGCATGCAATTTTAAATAACTTTCTATTTTACTTCTATTAGGAATTTGTCTTCATTCTCTTGGTATCTTTTGTTGAAAAGCATTGACGTATACTTAGGAACTGGCCCATTTCTGGAGCACTATATGGCAGCAGTTTTGCAAGAATCTTATCCATTTGCATGAGCACTAGATGGCAGCACTATTCCCTGCCATGTTGTGCTCCGGATGCCTACCTAGGTATTTCTTCAAGTAAATTGGATACTTTTGTAAAATTGTATGTTCTGTTTGACTCACGAAGGAACATTTTTGGGTTTTATATTCCTTTTAAATGTATTTATAGTATGCAAATTTATGTGCCTAAAACATTTGAGATTTTATCACAAGTATTTATAATCATAGCCTACATGTCACAGCATTATATTAATTTTGTAAATGTTGAAAGGGGCCTGGATATTTGTCCATCTTTAGTTTCGCTTAACCCTTCCCAATGATCTATTTACTTTTGGTCTGTTACTTTAATTTAAGAATGATTTATTATTACTGTAATATATATTATAATTTATATTTTATTTATTTATTTTTCAGCTCCAAATCAATAAGGAATTATCTAACAGATATTCCATTTACTTAAATTATATCAGTAGGTTCATTTTACACAAATTAGCAGGGCCGGATTGGCCTACCAGGAGATTTCCCGGTGGGCTGCAGCAGCTAGGGCTGGAAAGCTACAATTTAAAGGGGTGATTAATGGTTGCAATTGGGTTATACGGTTGCTATATAACATCAATCTGACATTTTTATTTAATACAGAGTAATTTAATTCTGAAAAATATTGGGGAAGGAGTGTTCCAGTAATCCCCTTTCAGAAAAATGGGCATGTGCATTCTACCCACTCAACAGAAAATAGGTCTGGTCATTAAAATTTTTCCAGGGCTGCTTTTTATACCCAGTCCAGCTCTGCAAATTAGTTTTACAGCAGTGCCTTCACTAATGGAACTGCAAAAACTATTACTATCACATTGAACCTTTACAGACCTTCTTTGATCCCTTTTTTAATAAAAAAAAAATGGCAAGTAAAAGGACAGTAATAACTTTAAAATGCCAACCGATTAACACAACCAATTCCAACCTTGGATACTGGTTTATGGTATTATATTATATTGCATACATATATGTCTAAATATGTGTATGGATATATATATATATATATATATATATATATATATATATATATATGTGTGTATTTATGTATTTATATATGTATATGTGTATATAGATACATATATACACATATAAACACACATATATATATTTATATATATAGACACACACACATATATACAGTGGGGCAAAAAAGTATTTAGTCAGCCACCAATTGTACAAGTTCTCCCACTTAAGAAGATGAGAGAGGCCTGTAATTTTCATCATAGGTATACCTCAACTATGAGAGACAAAATGTGGAAACAAATCCAGACAATCACATTGTCTGATTTGGAAATAATTTATTTGCAAATTATGGTGGAAAATAAGTATTTGGTCAATATGAAAAGTTCATCTCAATACTTTGTTATATATCCTTTGTTGGCAATGACAGAGGTCAAATGTTTTCTGTAAGTCTTCACAAGGTTGTCACACACTGTTGCTGGTATGTTGGCCCATTCCTGCATGCAGATCTCCTCTAGAGCAGTGATGTTTTGGGGCTGTCGCTGGGCAACACAGACTTTCAACTCCCTCCAAAGGTTTTCAATGGGGTTGAGATCTGGAGACTGGCTAGGCCACTCCAGGACCTTGAAATGCTTCTTACGAAGCCACTACTTTGTTGCCCGGGCGGTGTGTTTGGGATCATTGTCATGCTGAAAGACCCAGCCCCGTTTCATCATAAATGCCCTTGCTGATGGAAGGAGGTTTGCACTCAAAATCTCACGATACATGGCCCCATTCATTCTTTCATGTACACGGATCAGTCGTCCTGTTCCCTTTGCAGAGAAACAGCCCCAAAGCATGATGTTGCCACCCCCATGCTTCACAGTAGGTATGGTGTTCCTTGGTTGCAACTCAGCATTCTCTCTCCTCCAAACACGACGAGTTGTGTTTCTACCAAACAGTTCTACTTTGGTTTCATCTGACCATATGACAGTCTCCCAATCCACTTCTGGATCATCCAAATGCTCTCTAGCATACTTCAGATGGGCCCGGACATGTACTGGCTTAAGCAGGGGGACACGTCTGGCACTGTCCTTGGCGGCGTAGTGTGTTACTGATGGTAGCCTTTGTTACGTTGGTCCCAGCTCTCTGCAGGTCATTCACTAGGTGCCCCCGTGTGGTTCTGGGATGTTTGCTCACCGTTCTTGTGATCATTTTGACCCCACAGGGTGAGATCTTGCGTGGAGCCCCAGATCGAGGGAGATTATCAGTGGTCTTGTATGTCTTCCATTTTCTATTTATTGCTCCCACAGTTGATTTCTTCACACCAAGCTGCTTGCCTATTGCAGATTCAGTCTTCCCAGCCTGGTGCAGGTCTACAATTATGTCTCTGGTGTCCTTCGACAGCTCTTTGGTCTTCACCATAGTGGAGTTTGGAGTGTGACTGTTTGAGGTTGTGGACAGGTGTCTTTTATACTGATAACAAGTTCAAACAGGTACCATTAATACAGGTAATGAGTGGAGGACAGAGGAGCCTCTTAAAGAAGAAGATACAGGTCTGTGAGAGCCAGAAATATTGCTTGTTTGTAGGTGACCAAATACTTATTTTCCACCATAATATGCAAATAAATTCTTTCCAAATCAGACAATGTGATTGTCTGGATTTGTTTCCACATTTTGTCTCTCATAGTTGAGGTATACCTTTGATGAAAATTACAGGCCTCTCTCATCTTCTTAAGTGGGAGAACTTGCACAATTGGTGGCTGACTAAATACTTTTTTGCCCCACTGTATATATATATATATATATATATATATATATATATATATATATATATATACAGTATATATATATACTATAGATCCCTTTCCACCCAAAATCCTTAAAACATAAAATTGAAATCTTAGTATTTTAAAAAGTGTTTTGAAGTGAAGGTAAAGTTTGGTCTTTCTGCAATCATTATTTAATGTATCACCTTGTAAAATCCACAGTCGCTAACTTATTTTTTTATACATATTTTGTTAATAAATGTAATTTATTCTCCCCTACCGTTCCGTTACAAGCTCCACCCACAATCCATTTCCTGTCTGTTTAGCTTATGACGTATAGAGCATTCCCACCTGCTCTATACGTCCCTACAATGCTCTTGCCCGGCGAAGATAACCACTGCGCATGCGCAAAACATCGACAATGGTACACAATGCACATGCGTTAATGCCAGTCTTTGCTTTACACAGCGCAGGTGTCATTAATCTCGGCAACATAGTATTCAATGAATATCTATATTCATTCAATACAATATTGTACGAGAGAGGACTCGGAGCTGCATTTTCTGTTCGTTTGCGAATAATACAATTCAATTGATTACGATTTCAGTGTAAGTATGCCTAATCAATGAAAGCTTTAAATATATAATTTTTTTACTTCTATACAACAATTGGAAACTAAATCAAATAAAAATAAACCAAGTGCATAGAATAATAAAAAAATGTATTAATGTTATGCTCAATGGTTGTGAATATATTTAGTTTGGTAATACATTGAGTGTTCCATAGATGTCAATTATTAATTGCATTTGTTAATCACTGCAATTTGTGTAAAATTCGATTTTTCTATTACAATAGTAAGATCAATTTATTTAGCTAAAAAAAAAAATATAACGGGTTGAATCGTACGCTTGTTAGATTGCGACTAAAAACGGATAAAACTAATAATAAAGCTAAAAATGAACATTTTCATGAATGAAAGTGCCATTGATTTGTGCTGTATTGCAGATAAGTGCATAGTAATACAGCAAACTTTACCTTCACTTTAATGTAAATATTTAACATTCCAATGTTCTTCACATAGTAGAAAATATTCTTTGTATTTTTAAATATATTTTCATATATATATATATATATATATATATATATATATATATATATATATATATATATATATAGTATTTTCAAAATAGGACTGCACTCACTGGGTTTTTAGCTTAAAAACTTATTTTATTGTGGTAACGTTTTGGAGTCCACAGACTCCTTCCTCAGACCAGAACAAACATGCAAGTGACTTATATATACATTAAGCCCCACCCATCTAGCAAAATGTGTGTGAATTGCACCAAAACCGTGGTTGTCATGATGATGGCCCCCTCTACCAAACAATATTACCATACTACTAACCTAATGAAATATATTGAACAGATATATAAACATATCATTATAGCAATGTACATCCATGTAGTACAACGATTAGAATATCAGGCTGCAATGGGTTAACAGTAATCTAGCACGAGATTCATGTTACAAAGTCACATTAGTATAGGAGAGAACAAGTCACTATAACCTATCCCTTATGTATACCTAACTGGTTTCTCATATGTATCCGTTAACATCCCATCCATAGTTATGGTTATATCATATTCACCTCATCACATATTGCTTAAGTTAGCGTTGCACCGAACTAGAGAATCATTAAAGATCTATACCATTGTTACTGTAACCGCACCATGTATATCAAGTCTTTGTTAACAATAATAGTAACTGTCAAAAGGTATTGAGTCCTACCTTATATTAGAATGTCAGTTTCCTCAGTCCGATGTGTTAGATGTGATCAGCGAAGTAGTCAAATGTGTTGCTGTAAAGATCAGACCTGTGAATATCAGAGGCGCTGAGCAGAGAACTCCGGCGTCCGTAGTGTGATTCCTCAAACCGCATGGCTAATTAGCATATGCGGATGACGTCACCCGTTTTGCGAGTATGTATGTAGTCATGGTAACCTTGGTGCATTCCACAAATTCAAGCCCCAAAGAGACTGTCAGAGTGGTAAAAGAGTCTGTCAGATGGTACTATGTGGCCATGCTGCAGTAAGATATCCATACGTGAGACACTAGATCACATAGTATAAAATAAGAGGGGGGACCGTATCAAATGTAAAGAGGCAGGGTATTAAGGATTACTCCGGTAGGGAATATTTTACCTTGTGCACAAACTATATTGTATGGCTGGAGTGTGTTGTCTCCTGTTCAGCTACTGGGGGATAAGTGCTAAGGACCTAGTTCCCATCCCTTACCGAGTTATAGCAGCTGTAGTAGCAAACAGGTCATACAGGGAAAACAAACATAAAAGTTACACTAGAAGCAGCACAACATATTTGCGGTCAAACACAATATTACACCACACACATCTCGTCACTTCTAGTAGCATATCGTATTAATATTCAAGCTTTAAGTGTATATCAGACAGTGGCTAACTCTGTGGGTATATATTTGACAGGATACTTAGTAGATAACACTTATATAACAGTATTATACAGTAGAGGGGGCCATCACCATGACAACCACGGTTTTGGCGCAATTCACACACATTTTGCTAGATGGGTGGGGCTTAATGTATATATAAGTCACTATGTTCACTTGCATGTTTGTTCTGGTCTGAGGAAGGAATCTGTGGACTCCGAAACGTTACCACAATAAAATAAGGCCTAGATTTAGAGTTCGGCGGTAGCCGTCAAAACCAGCGTTAGAGGCTCCTAACGCTGGTTTTGGCCGCCCGCTGGTATTTGGAGTCAGTGATTAAAGGGTCTAACGCTCACTTTACAGCCGCGACTTTTCCATACCGCAGATCCCCCTACGCCATTTGCGTAGCCTATCTTTTCAATGGGATCTTTCTAACGCTGGTATTTAGAGTCGTTTCTGCAGTGAGCGTTAGAGCTCTAACGACAAGATTCCAGCCGCCTGAAAAAAGCAGGAGTTAAGAGCTTTCTGGCTAACGCCGGTTCATAAAGCTCTTAACTACTGTACCCTAAACTACACTAACACCCATAAACTACCTATGTACCCCTAAACCGAGGTCCCCCCACATCGCCGCCACTCGATTAAAATTTTTAACCCCTAATCTGCCGACCGCCACCTACGTTATACTTATGTACCCCTAATCTGCTGCCCCTAACACCGCCGACCCCTATATTATATTTATTAACCCCTAACTTGCCCCACACAACGTCGCCGCAAGCTACTTACAATAATTAACCCCTAATCTTCCGACCGCAAATCGCCGCCACCTACGTTATCCCTATGTACCCCTAATCTTCTGCCCCTAACATCGCCGACCCCTATGTTATATTTATTAACCCCTAATCTGCCCCCCACAACGTCGCCGACACCTACCTACACTTATTAACCCCTAATCTGCCGAGCGGACCTGAGCGCTACTATAATAAAGTTATTAACCCCTAATCCGCCTCACTAACCCTATCATAAATAGTATTAACCCCTAATCTGCCCTCCCTAACATCGCCGACACCTACCTTCAATTATTAACCCCTAATCTGCCGACCGGAGCTCACCGCTATTCTAATAAATGTATTAACCCCTAAAGCTAAGTCTAACCCTAACACTAACACCCCCCCTAAGTTAAATATAATTTTTATCTAACGAAATAAATTAACTCTTATTAAATAAATGATTCCTATTTAAAGCTAAATACTTACCTGTAAAATAAATCCTAATATAGCTACAATATAAATTACATTTATATTATAGCTATTTTAGGATTAATATTTATTTTACAGGTAACTTTGTATTTATTTTAACCAGGTACAATAGCTATTAAATAGTTAAGAACTATTTAATAGTTACCTAGTTAAAATAATTACAAATTTACCTGTAAAATAAATCCTAACCTAAGATATAATTAAACCTAACACTACCCTATCAATAAAATAATTAAATAAACTACCTACAATTACCTACAATTAACCTAACACTACACTATCAATAAATTAATTAAACACAATTGCTACAAATAAATACAATTAAATAAACTATCTAAAGTACAAAAAATAAAAAAGAACTAAGTTACAGAAAATAAAAAAATATTTACAAACATAAGAAAAATATTACAACAATTTTAAACTAATTACACCTACTCTAAGCCCCCTAATAAAATAACAAAGACCCCCAAAATAAAAAATTCCCTACCCTATTCTAAATTTAAAAAGTTACAAGCTCTTTTACCTTACCAGCCCTGAACAGGGCCCTTTGCGGGGCATGCCCCAAGAAGTTCAGCTCTTTTGCCTGTAAAAGAAAACATACAATACCCCCCCCCCAACATTACAACCCACCACCCACATACCCCTAATCTAACCCAAACCCCCCTTAAATAAACCTAACACTAAGCCCCTGATGATCTTCCTACCTTGTCTTCACCATGCCAGGTTCACCGATCCGTCCTGGCTCCAAGATCTTCATCCAACCCAAGCGGGGGCTAGACATCCACTGAAGAAGTCCAGAAGAGGGTCCAAAGTCTTCCTCCTATCCGGCAAGAAGAGGACATCCGGACCGGCAAACATCTTCTCCAAGCGGCATCTTCTATGTTCTTCCATCCGATGACGACCGGCTCCATCTTGAAGACCTCCAGCGCGGATCCATCCTCTTCTTCCGACGACTAGACGACGAATGACGGTTCCTTTAAGGGACGTCATCCAAGATGGCGTCCCTCGAATTCCGATTGGCTGATAGGATTCTATCAGCCAATCGGAATTAAGGTAGGAATTTTCTGATTGGCTGATGGAATCAGCCAATCAGAATCAAGTTCAATCCGATTGGCTGATCCAATCAGCCAATTAGATTGAGCTCGCATTCTATTGGCTGTTCCGATCAGCCAATAGAATGCGAGCTCAATCTGATTGGCTGATTGGATCAGCCAATCGGATTGAACTTGATTCTGATTGGCTGATTCCATCAGCCAATCAGAAAATTCCTACCTTAATTCCGATTGGCTGATAGAATCCTATCAGCCAATCGGAATTCGAGGGACGCCATCTTGGATGACGTCCCTTAAAGGAACCGCCATTCGTCGTCTAGTCGTCGGAAGAAGAGGATGGATCCGCGCTGGAGGTCTTCAAGATGAAGCCGGTCGTCATCGGATGGAAGAACATAGAAGATGCCGCTTGGAGAAGATGTTTGCCGGTCCGGATGTCCTCTTCTTGCCGGATAGGAGGAAGACTTTGGAGCACCGGATTATGGATCGCCAACCCCCGCTTGGGTTGGATGAAGATCTTGGAGCCAGGACGGATCGGTGATACCTGGATGGTGAAGACAAGGTAGGAAGATCTTCAGGGGATTAGTGTTAGGTTTATTTAAGGGGGTTTGGGTTAGATTAGGGGTATGTGGGTGGTGGGTTGTAATGTTGGGGGGGGGGTATTGTATGTTTTTTTTTACAGGCAAAAGAGCTGAATTATTTGGGGCATGCCCCGCAAAGGGCCCTGTTCAGGGCTGGTAAGGTAAAAGAGCTTGTAATTTTTGTATTTTAGAATAGGGTAGGGAATTTTTTATTTTGGGGGTCTTTGTTATTTTATTAGGGGGCTTAGAGTAGGTGTAATTAGTTTAAAATTGTTGTAATATTTTTCTTATGTTTGTAAATATTTTTTTATTTTCTGTAACTTAGTTCTTTTTTATTTTTTGTACTTTAGATAGTTTATTTAATTGTATTTATTTGTAGCAATTGTGTTTAATTAATTTATTGATAGTGTAGTGTTAGGTTAATTGTAGGTAATTGTAGGTAGTTTATTTAATTATTTTATTGATAGGGTAGTGTTAGGTTTAATTATAACTTAGGTTAGGATTTATTTTACAGGTAAATTTGTAATTATTTTAACTAGGTAACTATTAAATAGTTCTTAACTATTTAATAGCTATTGTACCTGGTTAAAATAAATACAAAGTTACCTGTAAAATAAATATTAATCCTAAAATAGCTATAATATAAATGTAATTTATATTGTAGCTATATTAGGATTTATTTTACAGGTAAGTATTTAGCTTTAAATAGGAATCATTTATTTAATAAGAGTTAATTTATTTCGTTAGATAAAAATTATATTTAACTTAGGGGGGTGTTAGTGTTAGGGTTAGACTTAGCTTTAGGGGTTAATACATTTATTAGAATAGCGGTGAGCTCCGGTCGGCAGATTAGGGGTTAATAATTGAAGGTAGGTGTCGGCGATGTTAGGGAGGGCAGATTAGGGGTTAATACTATTTATGATAGGGTTAGTGAGGCGGATTAGGGGTTAATAACTTTATTATAGTAGCGCTCAGGTCCGGTCGGCAGATTAGGGGTTAATAAGTGTAGGTAGGTGTCGGCGACGTTGTGGGGGGCAGATTAGGGGTTAATAAATATAACATAGGGGTCGGCGATGTTAGGGCAGCAGATTAGGGGTACATAGGGATAACGTAGGTGGCGGCGGTTTACGGAGCGGCAGATTAGGGGTTAAAAGTGTAATGCAGGGGTCAGCGATAGCGGGGGCGGCAGATTAGGGGTTAATAAGTGTAAGGCTAGGGGTGTTTAGACTCGGGGTACATGTTAGAGTGTTAGGTGCAGACGTAGGAAGTGTTTCCCCATAGGAAACAATGGGGCTGCGTTAGGAGCTGAACGCTGCTTTTTTGCAGGTGTTAGGTTTTTTTTCAGCTCAAACAGCCCCATTGTTTCCTATGGGAGAATCGTGCACGAGCACGTTTTTGAGGCCGGCCGCGTCCGTAAGCAACTCTGGTATCGAGAGTTGTATTTGCGGTAAAAATGCTCTACGCTCCTTTTTTGGAGCCTAACGCAGCATTTGTTTGAACTCTCGATACCAGAGTTAAATTTATGGTGCGGCCAGAAAAAAACCCGCGGAGCGTTAACAGCCCTTTTACCGCCAAACTCCAAATCTAGCCGTAAGTTTTTAAGCTAAAAACCCAGTGAGTGCAGTCCTATTTTGAAAATACTGTGAATACTACTGACCTGGCACCCTGGTTGATGACTGGAGGAGATTGTGAGTGTAGATACACATGGAGGATATATATATATAAAAGAACATGTTCTTCCAAGTGAAGATCATTAAAATGTTAATATTCATTCAGTGCATTCGGTCTAACGAGTATCAGGTTAGCACACGAGCGATAATTGTGAGGTTTTCATAACTCACTCCATTGAAGTCTATGGGATGAATGCCTTAGCGTGGTCACAATATCTGAAGTCCTGAAGTTAATGCGCATCTAGTTTCGCTCAAGCACAAATATTTTACTTTCGACTTGTAAGACCCTCGCTAAATAGCGCACTACTTGTAATCTGGCCCTATTTTTTTTACTTTAAGGGCTCCATTTATTAATTGCTGTGTGATCTCTAATCTTCATAGTTAAAATCTTCCCTTCCACCTAATTTTGTATCTGCTCTTTGTTCCTCTTTTAGTTCTACAATGACTTTTGTTTTAATTATTTCCCAAAATTGCATTCTTAAGGTAAGCTCTTTCCAGGGATTTATGTAAGTGCATATATTTGCTTTCATCCATATCCATTTTTAAACATGATAATATCTTATTTGCCATGATAGATGCTGTCTGGCATTGAGCATTACCATTTAGCTTGTTTTATACAAGAACTCCTAACCTTTAACCAAGTCTTTTTCAAATGCCCTTGCAGAGGAAATATATCTACCTTTTGATGTCTAATGATTCATGTAGGGCATTAATAAAGGCCAGGTTATGAGTGGGGCAGCAATTATCGCTCACGCTTGCATGCTAACTCCGCTAGAAGTAAGTTTTTTATACGCGTTGGTTACCGCACGTATTACAAGTAGAAAGTAAAAAACTTTCAATATCACCATTGCTTTAACATATTCTCCCATAGATGTTAATGGAGCGTGAAAAATGGGGAAAAAAATAACACCCTACTTGCGTGCAATCGTGTTGAACCAAATACGCTAACCCGACATGAAATTTTAATATTTTACATTCCAATATATATCTATACCTATATAAAGAGATGATTATATATAATGTAGGTATAGATATATACAGAAATATACAGGAATATCTACTTAAAAATACAAAGAACATATTCCCCATATGGGAAGAACATTGGAATGTGAAAGATTTACAGTAAATACATAGTTAAACACTTTATTAAACATGAATATTGCATAAAAACATAATTTATGCTTACCTGATAAATTTATTTCTCTTGTAGTGTATCCAGTCCACGGATCATCCATTACTTATGGAATATATTCTCCTTCCCAACAGGAAGCTGCAAGAGTCACCCACAGCAAAGCTGCTATATAGCTCCTCCCCTAACTGCCATATTCAGTCATTCGACCGAAAACATGCAGAGAAAGGAAACCATAGGGTGCAGTGGTGACTGTAGTTCAAGTGAAAAAATTACCTGCCTTAAAGTGACAGGGCGGGCCGTGGACTGGATACACTACAAGAGAAATAAATTTATCAGGTAAGCATAAATTATGTTTTCTCTTGTTAAGTGTATCCAGTCCACGGATCATCCATTACTTATGGAATACCCATACCAAAGCTAAAGTACACGGATGATGGGAGGGACAAGGCAGGTACTTAAACGGAAGTTACCACTGCCTGTAAAAAAACCCTTTCTCCCAAAAATAGCCTCCGAAGAAGCAAAGTATCAAATTTGTTAAATTTGAAAAAGTATGAAGCGCAGACCAAGACTCCGTCTTGTAAATCTGTTCAACAGAAGCCACATTTAAAAAAGGCCCAAGTGAAAACCACAGCTCTAGTACAATGAGCTGCAATCCCTTCAGGAGGCTGCTGACCAGCAGTCTCATAAGCTAAATGAATTATGCTTTTTAACCAAAAGGACAGAGAGGCTACTGAAGTCTTTTGACCTCTCCTCTGTCCAGAATAGACAACAAACAAGGGGAACGTTTGATGAAAACTGTATTAGCTTGTAAGTAAGATTTTAAAGCACAAACCACGTCCAATATTGTGTAATAGACGTTCCTTCTTTGAGGAAGGATTAGGATACAAGCATGGAACAAATATCTCTTGAGTGATGTTCTTGTTGGATACCGCCTTAGGAAAAAACCCAGGTTGGTACGCAGGACTACCTTATCCGTACGAAGGACCAGATAAGGAGAATCACATTGTAACACAGATAACTTGGAGACTCTACGAGTCGAGGAAATAGCTACCCAAAAAGAACTTTCCAAGATAAAGATTGATATCTATGGAACAAAAAAAGGTTCAAACGGAACTTACTGAAGAACCTTAAGAACCAGGTTTAAGCTCCATGGCAGAGCAAAGCTGACAACCCTTTTCTCAAAAACATCTTGGAGAAAAGATAATATCCTGGGAATCCAGACTTTACTCCATGAGTAACCCTTGGATTCATAAAAATCAGATATTTACACCATATCTATGTTCATTTTCCTAGAGACAGGCTTACATGTCTGTATTAAGGTATCAATGACTGACTCGGAGAAGCCATGCTTTGATACCATCAAGCGTTCAGTCTCCAGACAGTCCATCTCAGATTGATTCTATTTAGATGGTTGAAAGGACCCTGAGGTAGGGGGACCTGTCTCAGAATCAAAGACCGTGATGGAAAGGATGACATGTCCACCAGATCTGCATACCAGGTCCTGCGTGGCTACGCAGGCACTGTCAAAAACACCAAAGCCTTCTCCTGCTTGGTCTTGACCTCCGGAGGAAATCCCACTCCCCCGGAAGAAAAAGTCTGACGACTTAGAAAATCCACCTCCCAGTTCTCAACACCTGGGATATGGATAGCTGATAGACAAGAGTGAGTCTCTGTCCAGTGAATTATTGTAAGACTTCTAACCTCGCTAGGGAACTTCTGTTCCCCCTTGATGGCTGATGAAAGCCACAGTCGTGTATATTGTCCGACTGAGAATGATGTACCTCAGAGTTGCTAACTGAGGCCAAGTCTGAAGAGCATGGAATATCACTCCCAATTCCAGAATATTTATTAGAAGGAGGGTCTCCTCCTAAATCCCCTATCCCTGAGCCTTCAGGGAGATCCAGACTGCATCCCAACCTAAAAGGCTGGTATCTATTGTAACAATTGTCCCATCTGACCTGCTGGAGGTCATACCCTTGGACAGATGGACCCGACATAGTCACCAGAGAAGAGAATCTCTGGTCTCTTGGTCCAGGTTTAACAGGGGGACAAATCTGTGGAATCCCCACTCCTCTGACTGAGCATGCATAGTTGCAGCGGTCTAAAATGTAGACGTGCAAACGGTACTATGTCCCTTGCTGCTACCATTAAGCCGATTTCATTCATGTACTGAGCCACCAAAGGGCGCGGATGGAATGAAAAACACGGCAGAAATTTAGAAACTTTGACAACCTGGACTCCGTCAGGTAAATTTTCATTTCAACAGAATCTATCAGAGTCCCTAGGAGGGAAACCCTTGAGATTGGGAATAGAGAACTCTTTCCTTGTTCACTTTCCACCCATGTAATCTCAGAAATGCCAGTACTACGTCCGTATGAGACTTGGCAATTTGGATGTTTGACGCCTGTATTAGGATGTCGTCTAAATAAAGGGCCACTTCTATGCCCCGCGGCCTAAGGACCGCCAAAGCGACCCTAGAACCTCCATAAAGATTCTTGGGGCTGTAGATATCCCAAAGGAAAGAGCTACAAACTGGTAATGCCTGTCTAGAAAGGCAAACCTGAAAAACAATGGTGATCTTTATGCATCACAATGTGAGGATAAGCATCCTTCAAATCCATTGTAGTCCTCTATTGACTCTCCTGGATCATAGTTAAGATGGTACGAATAGTTTCCATCTTAAATGACGGAATTCTGAGGAATTTATTTAAGATCTTTAGATCCAAAATAGGTCTGAAGGTTCCCTCTCCTTGGGAACCACAAACAGATTTGAGTAAAAACTCTGTCCCTGTTCCTCTCTTGGAACTGGATGGATCTCGTACACAATGTAAGAATGCCTCCTTCTTTATCTGGTTTGCAGATAATTGTGAAAGGCGAAAACTCCCTTTTTTATTGGGGGGAAATCTTTGAAATCCAGAAGATATCTCTGGGATATAAATTCCAATGCCTAGGGATCCTGGGCATCTCTTGCCCACATGGGCGAAGAATGAAAGTCTGCCCCCTATAGGATCCGTTACCGGATAGGGGTCCTTTTCCTTCATGCTGCCTTAGAGGCAGCAGCAGGCTCCTTGGCCTGCTTATCTTTGTTTCAGGTCCGATTGTCTCCAGACCGCCTTGGACTGAGCAAAAATTCCCTTTTGTTTTGCCTTAGAGGAAGTGGATGCCACCCTCCAGTGATATAAGCAATAATCTCCTTCAAACCAGGCCCGAATAGGGTCTGCCCCTTGAAGGGAAGTTAAATAACTTATTTATTAAAGTCACGACAGCTGACCATGATATAAGCCATAGCGCTCTACGCGCCAGTATAGTAAAAAAACAGAATTCTTAGCCGTTAGTCTAGTCAAATGAACAAAGGCATCAGAAAACAAAGGAATTTGGCTAGCATAAGCTTGTCAATATATTCATCCAATGGAGTCGCTAACTATAAAGCCTCATCAAGAGACTCAACCCAGAACGCCGCAGCAGCAGTGACAGAAGCAATGTATGCAAGGGGCTGCAGGATAAAACCCTGTTGAATAAACATTTTTTATTCATTGGATCTAAAAAGCACAACTGTCCTTGCCAGAGGTAGTGGTATGCTTAGCTAGAGTAGAAACTCTTCTCTCCACCTTAGGAACTGTCTGCCAGAAGTCCCGTGTGGTGGTAACTATTAGAAAACATTCTTCTAAAAAAATAGGAGGGGAAGAGAACAGCACACCTGGTCTATCCCATTCCTTATTAAAAAAAAATTTAGTATCTTCTTTAGGTATTGGAAAAACATCAGCACACACCGGCACTGTATATTATTTAACCAGTCTACACAATTTCTCTGGCCCTGTGATTGTACACATTCATTCAGAGCAGCCAAAGCCTCCCTGAGCAACAAGTGGAGGTTCTGAAGTATAAATTTTAAATGTAGAAATATCAGAATCAGGTTAAATCATCTACCCTGAGTCATTCACCCACAGACTAAGCATATTGTGAGATAGTATCATTCATGGTTCTTAAAGCGTCTGTATGCTCTGTATCTACCCCCAGAGCTATCTGCTTTCCTTTAATTTTAGGTAGCCTGACTAATACTGCTGCCAGAGTATTATTCACCACCTTTGTCACGTCTTGTAAAATAAACACTATGGGCGCCCTTGATGTACTTGGCGCCATTTGAGTGTGAGTCCCTGAAGCGGGAGTCGAAGGGTCTGACACGTGGGGAGAGTTAGTCGGCATAACTTTCCCCTCGACAGAATCCCCTGGTAAAATAAACGCTATGGGTGCCCTTGATGTACTTGACGCCATTTGAGCGTGAGTCCCTAAAGCGGGAGTCAAAAGATCTGACACGGGGGGAGAGTTAGTCGGCATAACTACCCCCATGACAGAATCCTCTGGTGATAATGTTTTCTTTTTTTTTTTTTTTTTTTTTTTTTTTAAAAACAAAAAATGATCTTTATTGTTTAACATGAAATTAGTACATCTGGTACACATTCTAAGATGGGGTTCCACCATGGCTTTAAAACATAATGAACACAGAGCTTCCTCTATGTCAGACATGTTAGAACAGACTAATAAAGAGACTAGTAAGCTTGGAAAACACTTTAAATCAAGTTAACAAGCAAATATATAAAACGTTACTGTGCCTTTAAGAGAAACAAATTTTGTCAAAATTTGAAAAACAGTGAAAAAAGGCAGTAAAATAAACGAAATTTTTACAGTACATGTAATAAGGTAACAGAGCATTGCACCCACTTGCAAATGGATGATTAACCCCTTAATGCAAAAAACAGATAAAAAAAACGACATAGACGTTTTTAAAAACAGACACAAGAAAACTGCCACAGCAGAGCTGTGGATTACCTTCCCTATAAACGATTTTTGAAGTCTTTTTAGCCCTTTAGAAATGTCCTGTAGTATTCATGGGACTGCTGAGGGAATCTAGATGATTCATTTTGTAATTTTAACTGCGCCTCCCACTCATATTACAACAGTTGGAGGCTTCAGTTAACTGTTTCTATTCAAAATTTAAGCCAGCCATGTGGAAAAAACTTAGGCCCCAATAAGTTTTATCACCAAACATATGTTAAAAAACGATTAAACATGCCAGCAAACGTTTTAAAACACATTTTTACAATAGTATGTATCTCTATTAATAAGCCTGATACCAGTTGCTTTTACTGCATTTAAGGCTATACCAACATTACAGTGTTATCACCAATGTTCGTTAAAAAACGATTAAACATGCCAGTAAACGTTTTAAAACACATTTTTATAAGAGTATGTATCTCTATTAATAAGCCTGATACCAGTCGCTATCGCTGCATTTAAGGCTTTACTTACATTACTTCGGTATCAGCAGTATTTTCTTAGTCAATTCCATTCCTAGAAAAATATTTTACTGCACATACCTTATCTGCAGGAAAACCTGCACGCCATTCCCCCTCTGAAGTACCTTACTCCTCAGAATGTGTGAGAACAGCAAATGGATCTTAGTTACGTCTGCTAAGATCATAGAAAAAACGCAGGCAGATTCTTCTTCTAAATACTGCCTGAGATAAACAGCACACTCCGGTGCCATTTGAAAATAACAAACTTTTGATTGAAGAATAAACTAAGTATAAAGCACCACAGACTCTCACGACCTCCTATCTATGTTGAGGCTTGCAAGAGAATGACTGAATATGGCAGTTAGGGGAGGAGCTATATAGCAGCTTTGCTGTGGGTGACTCTTGCAGCTTCCTGTTGGGAAGGAGAATATATTCCATAAGTAATGGATGATCCGTGGACTGGATACACTTAACAAGAGAAACATATTTTACATGTTTTTAGCTACTTAAGTGCAAAGGGGTCCAATGCACTTGTATATACAGTCGTATGCAAAAGATTAGGCACCCCTGAAAATTTCCATGATTTTCATTTATAAATAATTGGGTGTTTGGATCAGCAATTTCATTTTGATCTATCAAATAACTGAAGGACACAGTAATATTCAGTAGTGTAATGAGGTTTATTGGATTAACAGAAAATGTGCAATATGCATCAAAACGAAAATAGACAGGTGCATAAATTTGGGCACCCTTGTCATTTTGTTGATTTGAATCTTTGACTCTCCTCTGAAGAGTGGCAACATGGGAGCCTCAAAACAACTCTCAAATGACCTGAAAACAAAGATTGTTCAACATTATGGTTTAGGGGATGGCTGCAAAAAGCTATCGCAGAGATTTAAGCTGTCAGTGTCCACTGTGAGGAACATAGTGAGGAAATGGATGACAACAGGCACAGTTCTTGTTAAGGCCAGAAGTAAAATATTGGAGAGGCAAAGGCAAAGGATGGTGAGAACAGTCAAAAACAGCCCACAGACCACCTCCAAAGACCTACAACATCATCTTGCTGCAGATGGTGTCACTGTGCATCGTTCAACAATTCAGCGTATGGGAGAGTGATGCGGAAAAAGCCTTTTCTGCACACACGCCACAAACAGAGTCGCTTGAGGTATTCAAACGCACATTTGGACAAGTCAGCTTCATTTTGCAAAGAAGGTGCTGTGGACTGATGAAACAAAGATTGAGTTATTTGGTCATAACAAGGGGCGTTATGCATGGTGGCAAAATAACACAGCGTTCCAAGACAAACACTTGCTAGCCACAGTAAAATGTGGTGGATGTTCCATCATGCTGTGGGGCTGTGTGGCCAGTGCCGGTACTGGAAATCTTGTTAAAGTTGAGGGTCGCATGGATTCCACTCAATATACTTGAGAATAATGTTGAGGAATCAGTCACAAAGTTGAAGTTACACCGGAGCTGGATATTTCAACAAGACAACGACCCAAAACACTGCTCAAAATCTACTCTGGCATTTATGCAGAGGAAAAAGTACAATGTTCTGGAATGCCCATCCCAGTCCTCAGACCTGAATATCATTGAAAATCTGTGGGGTGATTTGAAGCGGGCTGTCCATGCTCGGCAACCATCAAACCTAACTGAACTAGAGATGTTTTGCAAGGAGGATTGGTCCAAAATACCTTCATCCAGAATCCAGACACTCATTACAGGTTATAGGTAGTGTCTAGGGGCTGTTTTTTCTGCTAAAGGAGGCTCTACTAACTATTTATGCAATATTTCTGTTGGGGTGCCCAAATTTATGCACCTGTCTAATTTCGTTTTGATGCATATTGCACATTTTCTGTTAATCCAATAAACCTCATTCCACTGCTAAAATATTACTGTGTCCTTCAGTTATGTGATAGATCAAAATGAAATTGCTGATCCAAACACCCAATTATTTATAAATGAAAATCATGGAAATTGTCAGAGGTGCCTAAACTTTTGCATACGTATGTCTAGATATAAAATGCAACTTTACAGGTTTTAGATGCTTTTGTCACATCTTGGAGGTAGTTGCTAGGTAATAGTCAGATGCTGGTCTAACAAAACCCAGTTTGGGCATAAGGACATTATCTGTGATTGACCCTCCAGGTTATATTCAGGTTTTGTTGGGTCGGCAGGTATTAGTAGTGTTAGTGCGCTGGTTTTGATTTTTTTTACACATTACATTAACAGTATATGGGTACACAAATGCACACATATAGGTTCGCTACACACAAAATGTATATACATTACATATACACATTTCTTCCCTATACCCTTCTTAACCCCCCCCACATATTTTTTTATATACGATGGGGCAAAAAAGTATTTAGTCAGCGACCAATTGTGCAAGTTCTCCCACTTAAGAAGATGAGAGAGGCCTGTAATTTTTATCATAGGTATACCTCAACTATGAGAGACAAAATGTGGAAACAAATCCAGACAATCACATTGTCTGATTTGGAAAGAATTTATTTGCATATTATTATGGTGGAAAATAAGTATTTGGTCACCTACAAACAAGCAAGATTTCTGGCTTTCACAGACCTGTATCTTCTTTTTTAAGAGGCTCCTCTGTCCTCCACTCATTACCTGTATTAATGGCACCTGTTTGAACTTGTTATCAGTATAAAAGACACCTGTCCACAACCTTAAACAGTCACACTCCAAACTCCACTATGGTGAAGACCAAAGAGCTGTCGAAGGACACCAGAGACATAATTGTAGACCTGCACTAGGCTGGGAAGACTGAATCTGCAATAGGCAAGCAGCTTGGTGTGAAGAAATCAACTGTGGGAGCAATAATTAGAAAATGGAAGACATACAAGACCACTGATAATCTCCCTTGATCTGGGGCTCCAAACAAGATCTCACCCTGTGGGGTCAAAATGATCGCAAGAAAGGTGAGCAAACATCCCAGAACCACACGGGGGGACCTAGTGAATGACCTGCAGAGAGCTGGGACCAACATAACAAAGGCTACCATCAGTAACACACTACGCCGCCAAGGACTCAGATCCTGCAGTGCCAGACGTGTCCCCCTGCTTAAGCCAGTACATGTCCGGGCCCATCTGAAGTATGCTAGAGAGCATTTGGATGATCCAGAAGCAGATTGGGAGAATGTCATATGGTCAGATGAAACCAAAGTAGAACTGTTTGGTAGAAACACAACTCCTCGTGTTTGGAGGAGAGAGAATGCTGAGTTGCAACCAAAGAACACCATACCTACTGTGAAGCATGGGGGTGGCAACATCATGCTTTGGGGCTGTTTCTCTGTAAAGGGAACAGGACGACTGATTCGTGTACATGAAAGAATGAATGGGGCCATGTATTGTGAGATTTTGAGTGCAAACCTCCTTCCATCAGCAAGGGCATTGAAGATGAAACGTGGCTGGGTCTTTCAGCATGACAATGATCCCAAACACACCGCCCGGTCAAAGAAGTATTTCAAGGTCCTGGAGTGGCCTAGCCAGTCTCCAGATCTCAACCCCATAGAAAACCTTTGGAGGGAGTTGAAAGTCCGTGTTGCCCAGCGACAGCCCCAAAACATCACTGCTCTAGAGGAGATCTGCATGCAGGAATGGGCCAACATACCAGCAACAGTGTGTGACAACCTTGTGAAGACTTACAGAAAACATTTGACCTCTGTCATTGCCAACAAAGGATATATAACAAAGTATTGAGATGAACTTTTTATATTGACCAAATACTTATTTTCCACCATAATTTGCAAATAAATTGTTTCCAAATCAGACAATGTGATTGTCTGGATTTGTTTCCACATTTTGTCTCTCATAGTTGAGGTATACCTATGATGAAAATTACAGGCCTCTCTCATCTTCTTAAGTGGGAGAACTTGCACAATTGGTGGCTGACTAAATACTTTTTTGCCCCACTATATATATATATATATATATATATATATATATATATATATATATACACACAGTATATATATATATATATATACTATAGATCCCTTTCCACCCAAAATCCTTAAAACATAAAATTGAAATCTTAGTATTTTAAAAACAGGAGCCCCAATAGGTATAAATGAAAAATCAGATATAAAATTATTCACTGGATAACAACAATACCATCTTAAGGTAATTTTTAACAAATCACTTTTTTCTCACTTCACATATTTTTTCAAGGTTTTTTATAATAGTCTTTTTATATGTTTAGCTTCATTCAGCACAATCACAGCTTTCATTTAATTGCAAATTTATTAATATGGTTCTTAACTTAGGAACTATACTATATTGATTCAACAAAACACTTTTGAGTTGACATCATTCACACAACTTATTTTCACTCATTATGGATATACACATTTTTTCACTTCTTTTTTAATACGAATATATCTTTTTTCAAGACAGACATAAAAGGAGGTATTAATACAATAGACCGTCTTTTATAGTATTATGGTCATTTACCTATAGCGACACGGCGATATTACTCTTGGTTTCTACCGGTAGTTATTTAGTAAACCAGTCATCCCTATGATGAAATTGAATAGAGTAAACTAATCTGCTATATATTTCTATCTATAAAGGATTTATTCCTAGCATCTCTGCTATATTAAGTCATTTCTGCACTCCACGGATTATGTCCCTTTACAGGTCAGATTAACAAGGATAGTAACCATAAAAGTTAATGAATATCATGGATATACTCTTAAAATGTTACAGCGTATATACCTAGCGTATTTTGTCACAACTAGATAAGTAGGGACATTAAAAGCATTCACTGTATATTCATTGTACAGCATCTGATCTATATGCAACATCATGATGACAATAAGCAGCTCTTTTTATGTAATCTTATGTTTACAAATGAGGTCCCCGCTATGGTTTAACAATGAAATGAAACAAAACATTCCAATATAGTGAAAGTATACTACATAACTTTGAAGATTTTGGGATGTATGACAGGTTTTTATTTATTATTTTTTATGCATGTTTCATTCTCCCTATAATAACATAAACAGGGACATTAAAGTTACACGCTGTATATTTATATATATTTCTGCAGATCTATAGCCACATTTAACTGTTATTGTTGTTTTGCTACTCTGTTTGGTGTATATTATAAAATGGATAGATTTAAATTTTGTTATTTTGATATATTAAGTATACATCATGTAATTGTGAACACTCACTGTCAGAACACATTAGTCACCAGGTATAAACAGGAATGCTCCCAGTGTTAAATGTGCATTTTGATGTTTTTTTTACTAAATTAATTCATCTACATTAGGACTTTAGTAAATACTGTTAGCTCAATATCTATCGTTGTATTTTAATGTTCATATACGAGTAATCATTTATTTTATACTGATCACCTGTTGTTATAACTTTGGTCCAGGCTAAACATGCAAATGAACCATTGCAATTGTATGATACACATGACGAATCCAGCTAATATGTTTTTCATTGGTCTGAGTCATGTTGCTTAGTTTTGATTGGACCAAGTGTGTATTTAACAGGTAAGCAGTTAACCCTTTACTATCCCTGACAAAGTGCTGTACCAGCACGAAACATGTTGGTTTGTTTGATATAGAGCTATTGGGCTGACATGCCTAAAGGCTGTGATATTGTATCTCTATTCTGTGACTGTTCACAGTACTCTTTTTACGGATATCAATAAAGAAACTTTTAAACTCTTAATCTCGGTCCATTTCCTGCTGGAATTTTTCCACCTGTGTGGAAGTACTTGGATTAAATACTTTTTTGCCCCACTGTATATAGTCTCAGGATCAGAAATATTTTAAAATTAGCGTTTATGGCAGTGGTAGGTTTAGGGTTGAGTAGGTGGGTTAGGTTAGAGTCAGCCTAAGACATTGGCCTCTATTTATCAAGGTCTGTCGGACCTGATCTGACAGTGCGGATCAGGTCCGACAGACCTCGCTGAATACGGCGAGCAATACGCTCGCCGTATTCAGCATTGCACCAGCAGCTCACAAGAGCTGCTGGTGCAATGCCGCCCCCTGCAGACTCGCGGCCAATAGGCCACCAGCAGGGGGGTGTCAATCAACCCGATCGTACTCGATCGGGTTGATTTCCGGCGATGTCTGTCCGCCTGCTCAGAGCAGGCGGACAGGTTATGGAGCAGCGGTCTTTGTGACCGCTGCTTCATAACTGCTGTTTCTGGCGAGCCTACAGGCTCGCCAGAAACACGGGGCATCAAGCTCCATTCGGAGCTTGATAAATATGCCCCATAGTGGCTTTAGGGAGGGCTTACACAAAGTAAATGAAGTGGGAGAGGAGGAGGGTGGAGGTTTTGGAAATGCAAAGGAAGGGTTTAGAGGTAAGTGGAGGTGTTTTACACATTGCATTGTACATGCTTATGGACACAGAAAGAGGGAGAGATTGGTGGGGCAACAGGACATCAGACACCGGAAAAAAAAGATGGTCTCTGACTAGATGAGGGTAGAAGGAAGAAGATATGAGACTGCAGGGAGAGAATATGGGGAAAGTGTTTGCCCCAGAGCATTGAAGTGTGAATATGAGTAATCTGGCCCTTCAGGCTCAGCGTGGAGAGGTAATCCAATGTGAAGAAAGAGGCTTTTGCTATGGCATATTTTCAGAGGGCATCTAACTGGAGAATACTAAAAAGTTCTGTAAGAAATAGGTTAAGATAGAAAATAAATCTGTGCATGTTTGTGAGGAAAGGGTAAAAAAAAAAGCATAAATCACAGTTCTAGGAAGGAATTTTTAAAAAGATTACATAGGAAATTAGCACTCACGGCCAATAGGCCACCAGCAGGGGGGTGTCAATCAACCCGATCGTACTCGATCGGGTTGATTTCCGGCGATTTAATTTTGAGACATGGAGGATTTTAATTTCAGTTTTTTATCCCCCCCCAAAATTTTTTATGAATTTTGGTTTAAAAAGATTACTAAAGAAAAACAATATACCAATAAGACAGGGGGTGGTCCATCCATGCCTGATACCTACCACAGATGGGAGATGATTCCCCAGAGAGCAGTAATGACTGGAACAGTAAATGCATTGTAAGGTGTTTATATTGCAGGAGCTGACATCTAGTAAGCTGATTTGCCACACAACTATCTTCATAAGAAGTTTCATGATATCAAAATGCAGTAATGCACAATCCTATACCAAGGCACCAATGTTGTAACTGACACCTAATAAGTATTTTTTTATGCAGTCTGTTAACTAATACAGAGGTAGCACTTTTGAACTTGCTGAGGCTGCTTACCTTTGTGTCATTGGATATCAAGAGATTTGGGATGCATTAGATTTTATGGCAAGACAGGAGGCTTCATATTTTGCATCAAATCTTTACCGAATCAGCAGCAAAGAAAACATACAGAGGAAAAAAAATAATAATAGCATAGTAACAAGACTGCACCAATCAGCAAACAGCAGCCTAATAAACTGTAATGAACAAGTCCAGCACGAGCACTTCCTCTTTTCTTTGCTGCTTCCAGACAGCTGGTCATGTATTTATTTTTCCCCTCAAATTTTAATGTATTTTGATTATCTTTGCTTAAGATCACTAATCCATCTAGGTGTATACATGTACATGTTTTTATGTATACATATGTATGTATATATACGTGTGTATTTTGTCTCTTATGGCTTGGTTTGGAGTCTGTAAGTCTCTTTAGGCTTGGTTTGGAGTCTGTGGAGTCCTCATAGAATAATATTATAGGAGCTTGTTTTACTTAAATAGTAATATACGTCCAGAAGTTAATGCCACTTGTCATTGTTTTTTATGCACATATATACGGCTTCATTTTGGAAGCTTGTATTGCACAGGCTATTCAGTCTAAATTGCTCTTAATACATCTCTATTGGATATTGGATATTTGAATTAGGTACTCTTGAACCTAGAGGTTTAAATAAAGAATGAGATTTATCTGTTTTTTTTTAATAGTAAATATTAAAGTATGCTCTTTAGACATATTAGCATATTACTGTATTCATATCAAAGTATCCCAACGCTATATAGGAATTTTTTGATGTTCTCTTTTTAATGAATTTATACATTAGTATCTTTGTACATTAGGTGCTATTTGTAAATATATGTATGTATATATGGTAAAAATATATGAAAGGGTTAATTACTCTATAGTGCCACCTAGTGGTATATGTGTATATAAAGAATAATGTTTGTTTGTCAGGCATGGTATGAGGAAGGGATAAGATCCCGAAACGTCACCTGTCTGTTCTTGCCTTTTATTATAATTAAATAAATCATTTTTCTGCTGTCACCTTGCTACCTATTTTTTTTTTCTTAATACTTCTCTATCAGAGCGCAGTTTTAAATTCCATACAAATTTTCCATAATATATATGTACATTCAGCTGCTTCAGTTTTATTGACTATAAGGAGATTACCTGTATTAGGCTATATATGTATATACACCTATATTAGGGCTTTATTTTAGTTTTTTAAGCTATATGAGCCTATATTATAAGTTCTTTGGTCTGTTTTCAGGCTATATATTTTAGGCTATATTTAGATATTTTAGCCGTCATTATGGCTATATTAGATATAAGCCGGTATATAAGGTTTTCCTGAATATAGTAAATCTGCCTAATTAAGGCTTCATTGTATAATAAGCTTGCATTAGGATACTTTGAATATAAGTATATTAGGCTATATTATATAATAAACCCTTAAAGGGACAGTCTACACCAGAATTTGTATTGTTTAAAAAGATAGATAATCCCTGTATTACCCATTCCCCAGTTTTGCATAACCAACACAGTTATATTAATATATGTTTTACCTCTGTGATTACCTTGTACCTGGGCCTCTGCAGACTGGCCCCCTTTTCTCAGTACTTTTGACAGACATGCCATTTAGCCAATCAGTGCAGACTCCTAAATAACTCAACGGGAGTGAGCACAATGTTATCTATATGACACACGTGAACTAGTACTGTCTAACTGTGAAAAAAACTTTCAAAATGCTCTGAGCTAAGAGGCGGTTTTCAACGGTTTAGAAATCAGCTAAGCCTACCTAGGTTTAGCTTTTAAAAAATACCCCCAAGGGAACAAAGCAAGTCAATTGGAAAGTTGTTCAAAATGTCATGCCCTATCTGAATTATGAAAGTTTAATTTTGACTAGACTGTCCCTTTAAGGTTTATTAAATATGAGTATTTTAACCGGTATTAGGTTATTTTGTTTTTTAGTATTTTGGCCTGTGTTAAAGGATTACTGTAGTTTTATTCTTGGCATATATAACAATTATATAAATCGGGTTATAATGTTTAAAGAAATAATTTGCACCTACTTGCAGTTTCAAACAATCCTTCTAATATATATAAAATTTCGTTTTAAAATCTTCTAATGATGTAGGCTAAGACAGCCCACAAATATGGGCTGTACAATCGTCCGTATATTCAACCAATAATATCCAGCTTTTATGAATCGAATTAAAACGTTTAGTCGGCATCTCCCGTATGCGCAATCTGATCTGAGCTATAAAAAGTTATTTCTTTCTTATGCCCACACAATAATAAGTGGCTCATTAATGCTAGGGAGATTCTATGAGGCCCATTTATCAAGCTTATCAAAGACCGCTGCTCCATAACCCTGTCCGCCTGCTCTGAGCAGGCGGACAGAGATCGCCACAATTCAACCCGATCAAGTATGATCGGGTTGATTGATACCTCCCTGCTGGCGGCCGATTGGCCGCAAATCTGCAGGGGGCGGCGTTGCACCAACAGTTCACAAGAGCTGCTGGTGCAATGCTGAATACGGAGAGTGTATTGCTCTCCGCATTCAGCGAGGTTTGTCAGACCTGATCCGCACTATCGGATCAGGTCCGATAGACCTTTGATAAAACACAATTTATGCTTACCTGATAAATTTATTTCTCTTGTGGTGTATCCAGTCCACGGATCATCCATTACTTGTGGGATATTCTCATTCCCAACAGGAAGTTGCAAGAGGACACCCACAGCAGAGCTGTTATATAGCTCCTCCCCTAACTGCCATATCCAGTCATTCAACCGAAAACACGCAGTGAAAGGAGAAACCATAGGGTGCAGTGGTGACTGTAGTTTAAATGAAAAAATGACCTGCCTTAAAATGACAGGGCGGGTCGTGGACTGGATACACCACAAGAGAAATAAATTTATCAGGTAAGCATAAATTGTGTTTTCTCTTGTAAGGTGTATCCAGTCCACGGATCATCCATTACTTGTGGGATACCAATACCAAAGCTAAAGTACACGGATGAAGGGAGGGACAAGGCAGGTACTTAAACGGAAGGTACCACTGCCTGTAAAACCTTTCTCCCAAAAATAGCCTACGAAGAAGCAAAAGTATCAAATTTGTAGAATTTTGAAAAAGTATGAAGCGAAGACCAAGTCGCCTCCTTGCAAATCTGTTCAACAGAAGCCTCATTTTTAAAGGCCCAAGTGGAAGCCACAGCTCTAGTAGAATGAGCTGTAATCCTTTCAGGAGGCTGCTGGCCAGCAGTCTCATAGGCTAAGCGGATTATGCTTCTTAGCCAAAAAGAAAGAGAGGTTGCCAAAGCCTTTTGACCTCTCCTCTGTCCAGAGTAGACAACAAACAAAGCAGAAGTTTGACAAAAATCTTTAGTAGCTTGTAAGTAAAACTTTAAAGCACGAACCACGTCCAGATTGTGTAATAGACGTTCCTTCTTTGAAGAAGGATTAGGACACAAGGATGGAACAACAATCTCTTGATTGATATTCTTGTTAGATACCACCTTAGGTAAAAACCCAGGTTTGGTACGCAGGACTACCTTATCCGTATGGAAGATCAGATAAGGAGAATCACATTGTAAAGCAGATAACTCGGAGACTCTACGAGCCGAGGAAATAGCTACCAAAAACAGAACTTTCCAAGATAAAAGTTTGATATCTATGGAATGAAGAGGTTCAAACGGAACTCCTTGAAGAACCTTAAGAACCAAATTTAACCTCCATGGGGGAGCAACAGGTTTAAACACAGGCTTGATTCTAACCAAAGCCTGACAAAATGCCTGAATGTCTGGAACATCTGCCAGACGCTTGTGCAAAAGAATAGACAGAGCAGACATCTGTCCTTTTAAGGAACTAGCTGACAATCCTTTTCCAAACCATCTTGGAGAAAAGATAATATCCTGGGAATCCTAACCCAATAAATTCACACCAATAAAGATATGTACGCCATATTTTATGGTAAATTTTCCTGGTGACAGGCTTTCGTGCCTGTATTAAGGTATCTATGACTGACTCGGAGAAGCCACACTTTGATAAAATCAAGCGTTCAATCTCCAGGCAGTCAGTCTCAGAGAAATTAGATTTGGATGGTTGAAAGGACCCTAAAGTAGAAGGTCCTGTCTCAGAGGCAGAGTCCATGGTGGAAAGGATGACATGTCCACCAGATCTGCATACCAGGTCCTGCGTGGCCACGCAGGCGGTATCAAAATCACCGATGCTCTCTCCTGCTTGACCTTGGCAATCAGTCGAGGGAGCAGAGGAAACGGTGGAAACACATAAGCCAGGTTGAAAGACCAGGGCGCTGCTAGAGCATCTATTAGCGTCGCCTTGGGATCCCTGGACCTGGATCCATAACAAGGAAGCTTGGCGTTCTAGCGAGACGCCATGAGATCCAGTTCTGGTTTGCCCCAATGATAAATCAATTGTACAAACACCTCCGGATGGAGTTCCCACTCTCCCGGATGAAAAGTCTGACGACTTAAAAAATCCGCCTCCCAGTTCTCTACACCTGGGATATGGATAGCTGATAGGTGGCAAGAGTGAGTCTCTGCCCAGCAAATTATCTTTGAGACTTCTAACATCGCTAGGGAACTTCTTGTTCCCCCTTGATGGTTGATGTAAGCCACAGTCGTGATGTTGTCCGACTGAAATCTGATGTACCTCAGAGTTGCTAACTGAGGCCAAGCCTGAAGAGCATTGAATATCGCTCTTCCAGAATATTTATTGGAAGGAGTGTCTCCTCCTGAGTCCACGATCCCTGAGCCTTCAGGGAGTTCCAGACTGCACCCCAACCTAGAAGGCTGGCATCTGTTGTTACAATTGTCCAATCTGGCCTGCGAAAGGTCATACCTTTGGACAGATGGACCCGAGATAGCCACCAGAGAAGATAATCCCTGGTCTCTTGATCCAGATTTAGTAGAGGGGACACATCTGTGTAATCCCCGTTCCACTGACTGAGCATGCATAGTTGCAGCGGTCTGAGATGTAGGCGTGCAAACGGCACTATGTCCATTGCCGCTACCATTAAGCCGATTACTTCCATGCACTGAGCCACTGAAGGGCGCGGAATGGAATGAAGAACACGGCAGGAATTTAGAAGCTTTGATAACCTGGACTCCGTCAGGTAAATTTTCATTTCTACAGAATCTATCAGAGTCCCTAGGAAGGAAACTCTTGTGAGTGGGGATAGAGAACTCTTTTCCTCGTTCACTTTCCACCCATGCGATCTCAGAAATGCCAGTACTACGTCCGTATGAGACTTGGCAATTTGGAAGTTTGACGCCTGTATCAGGATGTCGTCTAAATAAGGGGCCACTGCTATGCCCCGCGGCCTTAGGACCGCCAGAAGCGACCCTAGAACCTTCGTAAAGATTCTTGGGGCTGTAGCTAATCCAAAGGGAAGAGCTACAAACTGGTAATGCCTGTCTAGAAAGGCAAACCTGAGAAACCGATGATGATCTTTGTTATCGGAATGTGAAGATAAGCATCCTTTAAATCCACTGTAGTCATATATTGACCCTCCTGGATCATAGGTAGGATGGTACGAATAGTTTAAGATCTTTAGATCCAAAATTGGTCTGAAGGTTCCCTCTTTTTTGGGAACCACAAACAGATTTGAGTAAAAACCCTGTCCCTGTTCCTCCTTTGGAACTGGATGGATCACTCCCATAACTAGGAGGTCTCGTACACAGTGTAAGAATGCCTCTCTCTTTATCTGGTTTGCAGATAATTGTGAAAGGTGAAATCTCCATTTTGGGGGGGAAGCTTTGAAGTCCAGAAGATATCCCTGGGATATAATTTCCAACACCCAGGGATCCTGGACATCTCTTGCCCACGCCTGGGCGAAGAGCGAAAGTCTGCCCCCTACTAGATCCGTTACCGGATAGGAGGCCGTTCCTTCATGCTGTCTTAGAGGCAGCAGCAGGCTTTTTGGCCTGCTTACCTTTGTCCCAGGTCTGGTTTGGTCTCCAGACCGTCTTGGACTGAGCAAAAGTTCCCTCTTGTTTGCATTAGAGGAAGTTGATGCCGCACTTGCCCTGAAGTTTCGAAAGGCACGAAAATTAGACTGTTTGGCCCTTGATTTGGACCTGTCCTGAGGAAGGGCATGACCTTTTCCTCCAGTGATATCAGCAATAATCTCCTTCAAACCAGGCCCAAATAGGGTCTGCCCCTTGAAGGGAATGTTAAGCAGCTTAGATTTTGAAGTCACGTCAGCTGACCATGATTTAAGCCATAGCGCCCTGCGCGCCTGTATAGCAAAACCAGAATTCTTAGCCGTTAGTTTAGTCAAATAAACAATGGCATCAGAAAACAAAGGAATTTGCTAGCTTAAGTGCTCTAAGCTTGCCAAGTATGTCATGGAGTCGCTACCTGTAAAGCCTCTTCCAGAGACTCAAACCAGAACGCCGCAGCAGCAGTGACAGGAGCAATGCATGCAAGGGGCTGTAGGATAAAACCTTATTGAATAAACATTTTCTTAAGGTAACCTTCTAATTTTTTATCCATTGGATCTAAAAAAGCACAACTGTCCTCGACAGGGATAGTAGTACGCTTTGCTAAAGTAGAAACTGCTCCCTCCACCTTAGGAACTGTCTGTCATAAGTCCCGTGTGGTGGCGTCTATTGGAAACATTTTTCTAAAAATAGGAGGGGAAGAGAACGTCACACCTGGTCTATCCCATTCCTTATTAATAATTTCTGTAAACCTTTTAGGTATTGGAAAAACATCAGTACACACCGGCACTGCATAGTAGTTATCAAGTCTACACAATTTCTATGGCACTGCAATTGTATCACAGTCATTCAGAGCAGCTAAAACCTCCCTGAGAAACACGCGGAGGTGTTCAAGCTTAAATTAAAATGTAGAAATATCAGAATCAGGTTGCATCATCTTTCCTGAGTCAGAAACATCACCCACAGACTGAAGCTCTCTTTCCTCAGCTTCTGCATATTGTGAGGCAGTATCAGACATGGTTCTTAAAGCATCAGTATGCTCTGCATTTCGTCTAACCCCAGAGCTATCTCGCTTACCTCTAAATTCAGGTAGTCTGGCTAATACCGCTGACAGTGTATTATCCATGACTGCCGCCATGTCTTGTAAAGTAATCGCTATGGGCGCCCTAGATGTACTTGGCGCCATTTGAGCGTGAGTCCCTTGAGCGGGAGTCAAAGGATCTGACACGTGGGGAGAGGTAGTCGGCATAACTTCCCCCTCGTCAGATTCCTCTGGTGATAATTTTTTTTAAAAACAGAATATGATCTTTATTGCTTAAAGTGAAATCAATACATTTGGTACACATTCTAAGAGGGGGTTCCCCCATGGCTTTTAAACATAATGAACAAGGAGTTTCCTCTATGTCAGACATGTTTGTACAGACTAGCAATGAGACTAGCAAGCTTGGAAAACACTTTAAATCAAGTTAACAAGCAAATATAAAAAACAGTACTGTGCCTTTAAGAGAAACAAATTTTGTCAAAATTTGAAAAACAGTGAAAAAAGGCAGTAAATCAAACGCAATTTTTACAGTGTATGTAATAAGTTTACAGAGCATTGCACCCACTTGCAAATGGATGATTAACCCCTTAATTAAAAAAACGGATCAAAAAAACGATATAGACGTTTTTTTAACAGACACAACAAACTGCCACAGCCTGTTGTGGCCCTACCTTACCCAATAAACGACTTTGGAAAGCCTTTGAGCCCTTTAGAGATGTCCTATAGCATACAGGGGACTCCTGAGAGAAGCTGGGTGTAACAGTTTGTAATTTTAACTGCAACAACTGTAACTTTTATACTACAACAGTGGAAAGCCTCAGGAAACTTTTTCTAGGCAAAATTTAAGCCAGCCATGTGGAAAAAACTAGGCCCCAATAAAGTTTTATCACCAAAGCATATATAAAAACGATTAAACATGCCAGCAAATGTTTTATATTGCAATTTTATAAGGGTATTACCCCTGAGAGTAACCATGATACCAGTCGCTATTAAATCACTGTATTCAGGCTTAACTTACATTAATCCGGTATCAGCAGCATTTTCTAGCATTTTCCATTTCTAGAAAAATTGTAACTGCACATACCTCATAGCAGAGTAACCTGCACGCCATTCTCCCGCTGAAGTTACCTCTCTCCTCAGACATATGTGAGAACAGCAATGGATCTTAGTTACAACCTGCTAAGATCATAGAAAACTCAGGCAGATTCTTCTTCTATTTACTGCTTGGGATAAAATAGTACAACTCCGGTACCATTTAAAATAACAAACTTTTGATTGAAGATAAAAAACTAACTATATTTCACCACTCTCTCTTACTACCTCCATGCGTGTTGAGAGTTGCAAGAGAATGACTGGATATGGCAGTTAGGGGAGGAGCTATATAACAGCTCTGCTGTGGCTGTCCTCTTGCAACTTCCTGTTGGGAATGAGAATATCCCACAAGTAATGGATGATCCGTGGACTGGATACACCTTACAAGAGAAATAGGCCTCTATATGCGAACAGCACTCCTTATTAGCGCAGCTCCGTCACCCGCTCTGCAATTTCAATACAGAGAAACACAAGGTGACATATTCTCTGACATGTCAGAAGCTTGCGCAGGTGCATAGCGGATAATGTCCGCCATATTGGTACCTGGGTTCTCATGCAGGATAGGGCTAGGTGATCAGGTACCCACGGAGTGGGTTTGGAAATCAGGATTACTTTGTGGGTTCCCACTTACTTTGTGAATCAATTGCAGGCAAACAGTAAGTTATTACAAAGTATGTGACATTAATAAGTGTCTTATTTTTAATGTTTTATCTATTTTTCAAACTTTGTTTTTTGAGTTCAGTGTCTCTTTAAGCTATATGATATAATAGTCTGTATTAGGTTTTTCAAATATATATATATATTAACCCTTCTTAGGCTTTTCTATATAACTATATTTTAAGCCTGTTTTAGGCTATTTTAAATCTAACTATATTCAGCCTGTACTAATTTGCGCGGCAGTATCTGTTGACGCTCTCCAAATACAGGTAGCCCTCAGTTTACGCCGGGGTTAGGTTCCAGGAGGAATGGTTGTAAATTGAAACCGTTGTAAATTGAAACCCAGTTTATAATGTAAGTCAGTGGGAAGTGAGGGGGTTAGGTTCCAGGCTCCTCTCAAAATTGTCATAAGTAACACCTAATACATTATTTTTAAAGCTTTGAAATAAAGACTTTAAATGCTAAACAGCATTGTAAACCTAATAATATAGATTGTATCATCATCAAACTAAGTTTAATGAACAAAAACATTTGCTAACAGCACCTATTTAAATAATCACACAACAGGCTGCATCATCATCAAACTAAGTTTAATAAACAAAAACGTTTTTTAACTTGCATTTTTCTGCAATCAGTTCTCTGCATTGTTAGCATGTTAGATAATATTGGGTGTGCACCTATTCTATGCATTTCAATCTGCAGTGATTAATAAACAGTTAGGCACCCTCACCTCAAGCAGCTGGACAGGAAGATAATAGGGAAGTGGCTGCTAAAACGTGTTGCTTGATAGCTAATGTCTGCTCTGTGTACACAGATAAATTTCAGGCTGTTAAGTTGCATAACTTTGCTGCAAAACAAGCGGACAGCTCCACCTACTGGCTATTTTAATTAGTGCACTTTGCTTTCCAAAGCTTTTCAATAGCAGTCACATGACTAAAAAAAAAGCTTGTTATTCTGAAACGGCGCAAATTGAACCGGCATAAACCGAGGGCCACCTGTGTCCGTTAAAAATAATAAAAATAAGGCTCTATTAATTAATCTATTAAGCCTATTAAGGCTATATTCTGTAACTATTTTAAGCCTGTATTAAAGGCTCTATTAAATATAACTTTATTTAGCCTGCGTTTAGGCTATTTGAAATCAAAATTTTAGCCTGTTAAACTTTTCCTTCTTCCGAAGAGGTCTTTTTGCTTACATTTCTTTTTACCTTTGATGTCGCCCCATAAGTAAATCCTCTCCCCCTCTTTTGATGTGGATCATAAACCCTCTCAACACACTCCAGAACTGTCTCCCATACTTCAGTCTCTTTCGGACCAGTATCAGTGTCACTTTCACCCTCAAGCGGCTTTGGAAAGCCTCACGTCCCTCTCCCGGGCGTCTCACTTAGGAGTATTGTTTAATCTGTTCTGTACTAACCAGCTTCTTTCTTAGTACTCCTCTAATCCTTTTACCTATTCTTTCCCTTGGAGGGATAGTCTAGTCAAAGGTGAATATTGGATTGGTTTTGGCTATACTATCTCTTTAATGTATTTTGTCTATCTCCTCCGGTGCTGTGCTGAGAGTCCATGCGGACGCGTGCCTGACCAGTGACTAGCTCTGGTCAGTCATGCGAGCCGCTGTTTTCTCATTGTGGTTTTATTTACTTTACTTTCCTAGTTTTATTCTTCCTTTGAAATGTATTTTCCTTGTGTATTTCTCTTTTCTATCCTCTTCCTTCTTCTAAGTAGTTTTTTGCCATTGAAAGTTTGTATCAGCCATGGCCGACATATTAAATCATCCTTAAGCCCTTTTCAGAGGTATCCCTTAATTCCGATGAGACTTGTTCTAAAATCTGTAGCTCAATATCAGAGTCTCTTATATTCTTGCAATTGGTTTGGGAAGACCCTATATCTCCCAGTCTCACATAAAGGCATAACTCCAGCTGCAAGGCTGTTAGCCCCTTCCCCGGGCTTTTCACATAGGGGTGATAGAACCTCCCCCTTAGAGTTAAAATGGGGTTTAAAGAACCCTCCTTCCCCAGGGTTTTTAAGAGGGACATCAGAGCTTCGAGTGACAATTTTTATAAATTGTTCATTTTGTTTTGAAATTTTTTATGTAAGTGCTTTAAAAATGCAAAATATGAAGCCTCCTATCTTGCCATAAAATTCAGATTATTATAGCCTATGGTGAATAAATAATCTTGATTTTATTAAAGACAGGAGGTGAATATCCCCCCCCCCCTTCTTTTCCCTCCCATTATATATTAATAAGATTTTGTTTTCTGGAAATTTTATCTAAATGATGTTATTGCTGTTGATTTTCCTTTTCTGGGATTGTTGTTACTTTGCGTTTTTTCTCTTTTCAGTGACTCTGGGATATGTTCTCCCTTATCTACGGACCAGGTCATCTGTTGTTTCTCCGTTCCTGGGTATCGCTGTTCCATTTTGGTCTAGGATGGATATTTTGGAGTTTGTTTTCTTCATGACTGGTTCCGCTGTCTTATGATTAAAGAAAAGAGGAAGTGCTGGACTTGTTCATTACAGTTTATTAGGCTGCTGTGTGCTGATTGGTGCAGTCTTGTTACTATGCTATTATTATTTTTTTTCTCTATATGTTTTCTTTGCTGCTGTTTGGATTCAGTAAAGATTTGATGCAAAATATTCGCCTCCTGTCTTTAATAAAATCAAGATTATTTATTCACCATAGGCTATAATAATCTGAATTATGAGGCATACATTCAGCACAATAAAGGACATGTGTTACAAATAATATTCATATCTTGTCAGCGCATTTGAGAATCTGTGAACAGGTTTTTAATGCGGGTATGGTTCCCCACCCCCCACTTTGCTTTTTGCTCTGTTTACTTCTATGGGGGAATGGCTTTTTGCGCTTGTCGGGTTAGCGCACGAGCAAAACAGTTTACTTTCAATTTATAATACAAGCACAACAATATGAGGATTTTAAACTGAAGTGTCAGATTTCAATGCCGTTTAACATAAATAAATAGAAACAAAAAGTACATGCTGTAATTTTTTTAATAGCAGGTTAAAATGAAAAATTTCTAGAACTTGTTAGATATTACTGACACTCTTCAGAGCTGTAACTCAGCTCATAGTGTTAACAGCATTAAGTAAAGTTGTTCTCCCAGTTTGAAGAGGAGCTTCTTACTTGTGGATATACTGATTTAAACTATTTATTTAAAAACTGTAAAAACAATGTGACAATATAGCAGGCTAGTTACCAGCAGAAGGAATTATGTATACAACCCAATCGCCAGACTATCACCTCACCCCTACTTTCACTTTTTGGGTATTTGTGAGTATCTTTCTGCGACAATTTAACACCACTTATAATTCCCTCCTTAAATCTTGTTTGTGATGTGTATACCTTTATAACATACCTCTATTGTGATGTGCATACCTTTATAACATACCTCTACTGTGATGTCTATACCTTTATAACATACCTCTATTGTGATGTGTATACCTTTATAGCATACCTCTACTGTGATGTTTTACCTTTATAACATACCTCTACTGTGATGTTATACCTTTATAACATACCTCTACTGTGATGTTATACCTTTATAACATACCTCTACTGTGATGTTATACCTTTATAACATACCTCTACTGTGATGTTATACCTTTATAGCATACCTCTACTGTGATGTGTATACCTTTATAACATACCTCTACTGTGATGTGTATACCTTTATAACATACCTCTACTCTGATGTGTATACCTTTATAACATACCTCTACTGTGATGTTATACCTTTATAACATACCTCTACTGTGATGTTATACCTTTATAACATACCTCTACTGTGATGTTATACCTTTATAACATACCTCTACTGTGATGTGTATACCTTTATAACATACCTCTACTCTGATGTGTATACCTTTATAACATACCTCTACTGTGATGTTATACCTTTATAACATACCTCTACTGTGATGTGTATACCTTTATAACATACCTCTACTGTGATGTTATACCTTTATAACATACCTCTACTGTGATGTGTATACCTTTATTACATACCTCTACTGTGCTGTTATACCTTTATAACAAACCTCTACTGTGATGTTATACCTTTATAGCATACCTCTACTGTGATGTGTATACCTTTATAACATACCTCTACTGTGATGTGTATACCTTTATAACATACCTCTACTCTGATGTGTATACCTTTATAACATACCTCTACTGTGATGTTATGCCTTTATAACATACCTCTACTGTGATGTTATACCTTTATAACATACCTCTACTGTGATGTTATACCTTTATAACATACCTCTACTGTGATGTGTATACCTTTATAACATACCTCTACTCTGATGTGTATACCTTTATAACATACCTCTACTGTGATGTTATACCTTTATAACATACCTCTACTGTGATGTGTATACTTTTATAACATACCTCTACTGTGATGTTATACCTTTATAGCATACCTCTATTGTGATGTGTATACCTTTATTACATACCTCTACTGTGATGTTATACCTTTATAACATATCTCTATTGTGATGATCCTTTGAACATTGGGCCATGAGTGAGCAGTGCATGCGTTCAACCTGTCTGGTTCATACATGTGCAATGGCTTTCTCCAAAGACAACTAAACCTTACCCTGTTTGTAGGTGCAGTAGACTGAAAGCCCAGCAGTTGCTTTAGGGGTAATGGGGGAAGTATTGCAATAATAAAAACAGAGTTTTAAAGTTATACTTTATTTCTATTGTGTCTTTGTACTTTAAGGGGTAGATTCTATACAGTTGAAATAAACAGGAATATAGCTTTTTTTTTTTTTACTGATGTCACCAAGAAGCACCCATAATATAAAATGAGCTGTATGTCAATTATTAAAGATTCTTAACATTGGAAGAAAGGCCACTTTTGGACCTCAAATAAAGTTATCTGAAGAAACTTGTGCCTTGTGGTGGTTGTATGGGGGGTGCTTGGTACCATCAAATCCATGTGTAGCACCCTCATTGAGCTGTGAAGGGCAGTGCATGCTCTGCCAAGCAGCTTAATATATTATGGCCCATTTATCAAGCTCCGACTCGCCAGAAACAGCAGTTATGAAGCAGCGATCTAAAGACTGCTGCTTCATAATCCTGCCCGCCTGCTCTGAGTATGATCGGGTTGATTGACACCCCCTGCTGGCGGCTGATTGGCCGCGAGTCAGCAGGGGGCGGCATTGCACCAGCAACTCTTGTGAGCTGCTTGTGCAATGTTAAATGCGGAGAGCGTATTGCTCTCCGCATTCAGCGAGGTCTTGCGGACCTGATCCGCACTGTCGGATCAGTTCCGCAAGACCTTTGATAAATAGGCCCCATTATGTGTGCCAGCTTTGTTAGCCCACCAAATTTTAAGTTCTAGAACTGTCACTGCATGCGCCTATAATAAATATGACTAAATAGAGTTATTAAGAAGTGGCGCATATAAAAGGAAGATCGGACTTTAGAACTACATTAACCCCTTAAGGACCAGACCATTTTTCGATTTCTTACCCTTAAAGGGACACTGAACCCAAATTTTTTTCTTTAGTGACTCAGATAGAGCATGTAATTTAAGCAACATTCTAATTTACTCCTATTATCAATTTTTCTTAGTTCTCTTGCTATCTTTATTTGAAAAAGAAGGCATCTAAGTTAAGGAGCAAGCCAATTTTTGGTTCATTATGCTGGACAGCACTTGTTTATTGGTGGGTGAATGTATCCACCAATCAGCAAGAACAACCCAGGTTGTTTACCAAAAATGGGCTGACATCTAAACATTCTTGCTTTCCAAATAAAGATACCAAGAGAATGAAGAAAATGGGATAATATGAGTAAATTAGAAAGTTGCTTACAATTGCATGCTCTATCTTAAAGGATTACTTTCTGTTATAATTTTTAAGCTAAACAACTAACATATTAAAGTTAATAAACATTAATTAAAACCTACTGACCTATATTTTCTCCAAAACGAAGTTTCATAACGTTCTAAAAGTTATATATTTTATTCGCCGATGATGTCACGTTATCCTGCCCACTATTTTCAGCACTGCATGTTCAAAATACTTAAACCAATAACTTTGTGTTTAAAGCGCCATTTTGAAACCTAGGTTTGGTTTGGTACAGAGCAAAGGATACCCACGGAGTGGGTTTGGAAAACAATTAAATTTGCAGACAAGATTTCTGATATACGGTAGAGATATGTTAATGAAATGCTATTGATAAAAAGCGTATTTGGGGTAGTTAGTTAGTAACAGGCATAGAAAATATTTACTTACAGTGGCCCTTTAATCATGAAAAATATTTATTTTTTTCTCGCCATTAAATGGACTTTCTAATGATACCATTATTTTCATCATATCATATAATTTACTGTAAAAAATGTATAAAATATGATGAAAAAATAGAGAAAAACACACTTTTTCTAACTTTGACCCCCAAAATCATCTACAACCACCAAAAAACACCCATGCTAAATAGTTTCTAAATTTTGTCCTGAGTTTAGAAATACCCAATGTTTACATGTTCTTTGCTTTTTTTGCAAGTTATAGGGCAATAAGTATAACTAGCACTTTGCTATTTCCAAACCATTTTTTTCATAATTAGCGATAGTTACGTTGTAACACTGATATCTGTTAGGAATCCCTGAATATCCCATGACATGTATATATTTTGTTTTAGTAGACAACCCAAAGTATTGATCTAGGCCCATTTTGGTATATTTCATGCCACAATTTCACCGCCAAATGCGATCAAATAAAAAAAATCATTAACTTTTTCACTAACTTTTTCACAAACTTTAGGTTTCTCACTGAAATTATTTACAAACAACTTGTGCTATTATGTCAAAAATGGTGGTAAATGCTTTTCTGGGATCCCCATAGTTCAGAAATAGCAGACATTTATGGCTTTGGCATTACTTTTTGGTAATTAGATGGCCGCTTAATGCCGCTGCGCACCACACTTTTATTATGCCCAGCAGTGAATGAGGTTAATTAGGTAGCTTGTAGGGAGCTTGTAGGGTTAATTTTAGCTTTAGTGTAGTGTAGTAGAAAACCCAAAGTATTGATCTAGGCCCATTTTGGTATATTTCATGCCACCATTTCACCACCAAATGCGATCAAATAAAAAAAATTGCTAACTTTTTCACAAACTTTAGGTTTCTCACTGAAATTATTTACAAACAGCTTGTGTAATTATGGCACAAATGGTTGTAAATGCTTCTCTGGGATCCCCTTTGTTCAGAAACAGCAGACATGTATGGTTTTGGCATTGATTTTTGGTAATTAGAAGGCCGCTAATTGCCGCTGCGCACCATACTTGTATTATGCCCAGCAGTGAAGGGGTTAATTTAGGTAGCTTGTTGGGTTAATTGTAGCTTTAGTGTAAAGATCAGCCTCCCACCTGACACATCCCACCCCCTGACGCCTCTCAAACAGCTCTCTTCCCTCCCCACCTCACAATTGTCACCACCATCTTAAAGGGACACTGAACCCACATTTTTTCTTTAGTGATTCAGATAGAACATGCAATTTTAAACAACTTTCTAATGTACTCCTATTATCAAATTATCTTTATTCTCTTGGTATCTTTATTTGAAATTCAAGAATGTAAGTTTAGATGCCGGACCATTTTTGGTGATCAACCTCGGTTGTCCTTGCTGATTGGTGGATAAATTCATCCACCAAAAAAAAAGTTCTGTCCAGAGTTCTGAACCAAGAAAAAAGCTTAGATGCCTTCTTTTTCAAATAAAGATAGCAAGAGAATGAAGAAAAATTGATAATAGGAGTAAATTAGAAAGTTTCTTAAAATTGCATGCTCTATCTGAATCACAAAAGAAAACATTTGGGTTCAGTGTCCCTTTAAGTAATGCTGAAAGTCTGCCAGTACTAAAATAAAAGGCATATATATTTTTTTTTATTCATTTTTTTTTCCTGCAGTGTTGGATCCCCCCTTAGCCCCTAACCTCCATGACCCCCCCCCCAAACAGCTCTCTAACACTCCCCCTCTACCTATATGCCGCCATCAGTTTGTTAAAAATTTGGGCTTTTTTTATAAATGCCCCATTTTTCTGTAGTGTAATTTTCCCTATGGACCTGCACCCAGGCAGGCACGGGGTTAACTGCCTGTTACTTTAGAAATAGTGTAGCTTTAAGAGACTGCTATAGCACCAAAAGCTGAGCCTGTTTAGGGGTCATGGTATGTGTCCCCTTTTCCTTGTTTTGCATATGCTCAGGGTGATTACATAAGTCTGTGAACCCTGACTTGTTCCCAGTTTGTTTGATTAAGAGCTTGCATTTGTTTGTGTGGCTGCATTTGTGTGACTGTATTAGGGACCCAGGTTTTTGGCAGAGACCATGACGTGGTACCTGGGCTTGTCCCATTTGGTCAAATGTGGTAACTAACTCTTCCTGTTTTGCTTTTAATCTTAGCTGAGAGCTTGTGAGCGAGTGTTGGACTATTCTGTTTGTTGTATTGTCTGTTTTGTAATATTCCCTATGGACCTGCACCCAGGCAGGCTACATGCCTGTGACTTTGGAAATAGTATAGCTTTAAGAGAGTGCTATAGCACCAAAAACTGAGCCTGTTTATGGGTCATGGGATGTGACGTGTACCAGGTCCGGTCTGGGAATGCTGTCCCCTTTTCCTTGTTTTGCATATGCCCAGGGTGATTATATAAGTCTGTGAACCCTGACTTGTTCCCAGTTTGTTTGATTAAGAGCTTGAATTTGTGTGCGTGGCTGCATTTGTGTGGCTGTATTAGGGACCCAGGTTTTTGGAAGAGACCTTGACGTGGTACCTGGGCTTGTCCCTTTTGGTCAAATGCGGTAACTGACTCTTCAAGTTTTGCTTTTAATCTTAGCTGAGAGCTTGTGAGCGAGTGCTGGACTTTTTCTGTGTGTTGTATTGTCTGTTTTGTATTATTCCCTATGGACTTGCACCCAGGCAGGCACAGGGTTAACTGCCTGTGACTTTGGAAATAGTGTAGCTTTAAGATAGTGCTATAGCACCAAAAGCTGAGTCTGTCTAGGGGTCATGGGATGTGTACCCGGTCCGGGCTGAGAGTGCTGTCCCCTTTTCCTTGTTTTGCATCTGTAGTGTAGCTGCCCACCTTCAATACCCAACCCCCTCCCAGATCCCTTTCCAAACAACAATTAATTTAATTATTCCCCCCTCGCACTCTTCCTCTTTTCCAGGGACTGTAACATTTTATTTCATAGCGTGCGCATTTAATCTGCATCAGTAACTCTGAAAATCTATTTCTGCAGTGCCCCACTCATGGGGCATGCAGAAATAGTGCAATCTCGCTAAAAATAGCAAAATCGCGGCAGAGAGAAGCCCAGGGTACAGGGTACGTCGCTGGTCCTTAAGGGCATAATGACCAGCGTCGTACAGGGTATGACGCTGGTTGTTAAGGAGTTATAGGAACAGTTTATTTAAACTTTCATAATACAGATAGGACATGTAATTTTAAACAACTTTCCAATTTACTTTTATCATTAAATTTGCTTCGTCCTCTTGGTATTCTTAGTTGAAAGCTAAACCTAGGTAGACTCATGTGCTAAATCCTAAGCCCATGAAGGCTGCCTCTTATCTGAATGCATTTGACAGTTTATTTACAGCCAGCTAGATTACGAGTTTTGAGCGCTATAGGGAAATTAACGACCACCACAAAAGAGGAGGTATTTCACCTCCCTATTACAGGTTTTATAAAACCCGGCTTGTGCGGGTGATATGGTTGCGTTGAGCTCCATACCTCACCCAAATACAAGCAGTGTTTTGATGTGCTCGTGCATGATTTCCCCATAGACATCAATCGGGAGAGTAGGCTAAAAAAAAGCCAAAAAACCTGCAATTGCGGAAGCAAAAGCTCCGTAACGCAGCCCCATTGATGTCTATGGGGAAAGAAAAAGTTATGTTTAAACCTAACACCCTAACATAAAAAACACGTCTAAACACCTCATCTGCTGCCCCTAACGTTGCCGCCACCTACATTACAGTTATTAACCCCTACCCTAATCCGCCGCCCCCGATATCGCCGTCACCTACATACAGTTATTAACTCCTAATCTACCACCCCCGATATCGCCGTCACCTACATACACTTATTAGCCCCTAATCTGCCGCCCTCAATGTCGATGCCACTATACTAAAGTTTATAACCCCTAAACCTCTGACCTCCCACATCACTAACACTACATAAATATATTAACGCCTAAACCTAACCCTAACGTAACCCTAACCCTAAGCATAAGTCTATAATTAACGTAACCCTGAACCCTAACAGCCCCTAACTTAAATATAATTAAAATAAATCTAAATAAAACTTACAATTATTACCTAAATAATTCATATTTAAAACTAAATACAAACTTACCTGTAAAATAAAACCTAGGCTAGCTACAATATAACTAATAGATACATTGTAGCTAGCTTTGTTTTTTTTATTTATTTCACAGGTAAGCTTGTATTTATTTTAACTAGGTAGACTAGTTAATAAATAGTTAATTATTTACTAACTACCTAGTTAAAATAAATACAAAGTTACCTGTAAAATAAAACCTAACCTGCCTTGCACTAAAAACTAACATTACAATAAAATTTAAAAATGAATCAAATACAATTATCTAAATTACAATAAACATTAAATTACACAAAACAAAAAACTAAATTATCCAAAATAAAAACAAATTATTCCTAATCTAATAGCCCTATAAAAATAAAAAAGCCCCCAAAATAAAAAACCCTAGCCTACACTAAACTGCCAATAGCCCTTAAAGAAATCAGCTCTTTTACCTGTAAAAAAAAATACAAACAACCCCCAACAGTAAAACCCACCACCTACACAACCAAACGCCCCAAATAAAAACTAAATAAACCTAAGCTAACCATTGCCCTGAAAAGGTCATTTGGATGGGTATTGCCCTTAAAAGGGCATTTAGCTCTTTTACATTGCTAAAACCCTAAGCTAAAAATTAAACCCACACAATAAACCGTTAAAAAAACCTAACACTGGGGGCGGAGCCTGGCCACGAGCAAAGATGGCAGCACACTAATAGTGCTCTGTAGTCCCTAGTATTCACTTGCACAAAATATAGCATGAACAGTTAGCTTGATTGTCCCCTGCTAATCCCGACTGCAGCCCTGATGTCCCCCGGAGCACAGCGGCGCCTCTCTTGAATATACCGAGGTCCGCAGAGCAGAGATCACCAGTTCACTCCGTGACTTAATGCAGGAGCGTCATTACACAAGTGCCGACACCAGGTCTCGCGGCGCATCACGGGCGGCCTGCTCCTGTTTCCTGATCAAGACACCTCCTCAGGGAAACAGAAGGGCACCTGGAGCGGTGCTGGACAAAGCATCCAGGTCTCATAAAGGAGACCGGCATCAGGCAGATCCTGCACAACTGAAGTGACACACGGCCTTCACCCACGTGGGGACCGGGAAGCGACCTGCAGATTGAGCGGTGAGTCGCAAGCTTTCTTTTCTGGAGGGGCTGGCTGCAACACAGCGGGGCGCATCTCACTCATAACAATAAAATTTGTCTGCACAAGAGCTGATACAGTCCCCTACACTAGCAGACATAGGACACTCTCTCCAGGTTGTATCAGGGGCTGATATACATATTTGGCGCGACGGTGTGGCCTAATACTAAACTGACCCACATTACTGTACTGTTTGACAATTTACAAGCTGCCGGTGGTACAGAGATGCTAAGCCCCATTCTCCTCACGCATCCCACAAAATAAACAAAGATTTACAGCCTTAGAGGGGAAGTAAGTAGTAACATCAACCTACAACCCTTTACCTGTAAAGTACTATCACAGCACCAGGGAGGATAGCACGGTAAACAGGTGGATTTAATTAGTCAACATAATGGCAAGTAAAAGAAACAGCAAGCCACCTAAGACTACTCACTCCACTGTTATGGAAAACTATCTTATCCCAGCTGAACCCTCTGGGTCACAGGGCAGAAATACACAGGATTCTATAGAGCAGGCCGCAACAGCCCAGATTAACCACGCTCTCCCTGACAATCAGGCCTGTAACTTTATTACAAAAAAATGACATATTGCATCTGTCCTCAAAAGAAGATATTAGGATGGCGATGAGGGAATTCAAAACTATGTTTGGTGAGCTTAAAAGGGATATAGTGGCAGTGGACCAACGGGTCACCCATATGGAGGAGAAGCACGAAACTCTCAGCTCAGACATACAGCAGCAGTCTAGTTATCTACAGGCCCAGGAGGGCATGGTCCACACCCTCATGGACCGAATAGAAGATCTTGAAAACAGGAGCAGGAGGAACAACCTTCGCCTCCGAGGAATACCTGAAGCAGTTGATCCCCCTGCCCTGCAGCTCTTTATTCAAGATTTCATCAGGTACCTTAAAAATAATGAAGAAGCACCGGATGTACAGATAGAGAGAGCCCACCGGGCCCTGCGCCCTAAACCCCCAACCAGAGCCCCTCCTAGAGACGTCATAATGAAGTTTCTATCTTATAAAGACAAGGAGGAGGTGATGAGAGCAGCCAGAACCAGGCACCCAATTGAGTTCAGAGGCCTGGAGGTCCAAGTTTACTCAGACCTCTGCCCGACTACTCTGCAGAAACGCAGAGACATGAGATTCGTAACAGCGGCGCTGAAAGAAAGGAGGATCCCTTACAGATGGGGCTTCCCAACCTGCCTGGTAGTCACAAGAAATAACATCACGCACACCCTTAAAACTCTTGAGGAACTTCCCAGCTTTAATCAGGCGCTGGGCCTGGACATTGGACCCCCACCTCACCTTGATGCAGCTATACAGGGCCCCCAAGCAGCAGGTCAGGGTATCGGTCCCCAACCTCAATGAAGAGGGCATTGAGACTTTGAACTTTCTGTTTACTAACGCCCCACTCTGGTACCCTGAAATGAGAGTCTGTGAGTCCCATTTGCCAGGTCTTAAGATGGTCATCACTTTTGTATCGCAAGGTTATTTACGTTAACTAACATAGACTTAATCTACAGGTACCTAATTTTGCTTGTCTGTTGTTGTTGAAATGTTATGTACAATGTTTGGCACTATTCTTTTTTTAATGCAAGGTTTCAACAAGTTACACCCTCACCACACACATAAAGATTATTTCATAAGGCACAGACTGGAGTAACCCACAGATATAGTGCACCCACATGCATTATGGGCTGGGCGCGTATGTCTACTCATTGACCGCCCGGAGTGACCCTGGGCTGCTCTCAACTCCTTATATTAGGCCCCAAGTTTAACTCAGATGCCCCGATTTTACCGCACGAATCCCAGTGACATCAAAGGATTCCATGTAGGGGTACAGCTAGCCAACTAACGACAGACTGGAACTAATTCATTTAGCATAAAAGCTGTGGATATGTAATCAAACACCATGCGCAATACATCTGCTCCTTAGAGACAAAGCCGTAACGCACCTTACACTTCCCTATATAGCAGACACAAATTTTTAATTTGCAGTTCATGTCTGAATGAGACGCAGCTTCTAGTCGAATAGATGGTGTTTGGGATAGTAATGGGAGAATTGCTCTCATAAGTTGTCGTAGCATGCTGAGCGTAGCCTGCACACACACTCGCAAGGTTCTCAGGCCAAAAATTCATACACAGGATGTACAGCTAAGTGCAATTAGCACCTTATACAAACATCAGAAAGGAGGCATGTCATATGTATGTAGTCAGGCTGTTACACGACTGGTTGTTCATTTATGCATTTTCATAAATATTTACACTATGCATTGCCTCTCAAATCACAGCGCCTGATGGACTTTAAAGTTGTGCAGTCATGGGTCAGACGACCGCTAAACAAGGGCTTCAAGTGCGAACAACACTCCTGGTTCAAACTGCTCTGGAGGCCGTAGCCGGCCCATGGCCACGAACCCTGGTCTAAATTGGACCTCCCTGTGGCATGCCACGGTGCTTATCACATACTCCATTATGTTGGATTTAGTTCAGTATGTTAGACTGGTGAGTTGTGGGTGTTTAGTCTGGAGCATGTGCTGCTTGACTCACAATAAAATATGTGTGCGGGGTCACCATCTTTACCACACCTAGGCTCTCACAAGGGTGGGGCGGAGGATGCATGTTGGGATATATGTTTGGCAGTTCATGTTGTATTTACAAGAAAATGTTATCATTTTATTTTTCAAGCAAGATGTATACGGGGATAACTACCCCTGTTTGTTTACTGTATTAGTAAGTATTTGTTCTTAAGGCAGAATTCACTGGCCACACTCGCCGGCCAGGGTATTTTGGCCGCTAGAAGTAGTAACACTATCTGCTTCTGCTATAACTTGTCTTCTTAAGAAAGACCTTTCTTCCTCTTTCTCCCTTTTTTTTTTTTCCCCTCTCTCCTACCCTCTCATCCCCCCTCCCTTTTAGCCTTGCCTGTCCCCCTTTCCTACCTGCCCTGGTCTCCTGACAACCCTCACACCCACACTATAGTCTATATCTAAGCCAAAGTAAACAGCCCAGAATGGCACCCCACCTAGATAGACGTAACCCTCTAAAGGTCGAGCACATATCCATAAACACTAAGGGTCTAAACAGTCCCAATAAGAGATCCATCGTACTGAGAGACTTACAGAAAATGGGAGGTGACATAGTGTACTTGCAGGAGACTCATTTCTCGGCTCTACATGAGCCGAAATGGTATAGTCGTCACTTTCCTGAAGCTTACTTTGCATCTGGTCCAAAAAAAACAAATGGGGTGGGAATTATCTTCAGCACAAGAATGCCCTTTCAACTTTCACAAGCCCATAAAGACCCCGAGGGAAGATACTTAATTTTGGTAGGAACCCTGTTCGGTAGGCCCATCACCTTGGCAAACGTATACTGCTCGAACCAGGCTCAGCACCTTCTCCTACAGAGGGTTGTGCGTAAAATATTGGAATCCCAGGTGGGCGTATTGTTTCTGGGGGGAGATCTTAATGCCCCTCTTGACCCTTCTATTAACACTTCGAACGGCCTCTCCAGCACTCCTCACAAAACACTGAAATGTATCACAGCTTCGTTAACAGAGTTGGCAGTGCATGACATATGGCGCACGCAGCACCCACATAGTAAAAATTACACTATCTATTCGCATCCCCACAAAAAATACTCCAGAATAGACTACCTGTTCACAGATTCCACGGGTCTTATTATCACGCAGAGCAGTAACATACATGTTATTACATGGTCTGATCACGCGCCAGTATCCTGTTCAATCCAATGGCCCAGCACTCCTATCACTCCTTATATATGGAGGATGGATGATACGCTCCTGGATGATCAGCCGTTTCGCAATGACATCCGAAACTCCTTAATAGAGTTTTTCCAACTTAACACTAATGCACAAATACCTGACGCCACCATTTGGGAGGCACACAAGTGTACTATAAGAGGCCTTCTGATTAAAAGAAGGTCGAGGCTGAACTCCCTTAGGAAGGAGCGGTACCGTTCCTTGCTGGCTCGGGTCGCAAGCTCCGAACAGCAACATAAACAACACCCACTCGATGTCATAATCCTTGGTCAGCTGACACAGGCCAGAACAGAGCTATTACAATACTTGCAAGAAGAGAAACAAAAACAAGCTCTTTCTCTCAGACGACTCTATTTTGAACAGGGGGACAAACCAGGCAAACTCCTGGCTAGGGCCCTCGCGCGCAAGAGACTGAAGACTTATGTACATCACATGATAGATAGCAGTGGAGCGGTCAAAGCTGACGGTAAATCGATTGCGCACATATTCAAGACTTATTACGAGTCTCTGTATAATCTGCGTCCTGTGACTCGCCCCCGGGGAGAGGTCCAGGACCCTCCTCAGTTAGAGGACGATGTGTCTGAATACTTAAAAGGAGTGGAGATCCCGCATCTGGCTGAAGAGGAGAGGGAATCTCTTGATTCAGCAATCACACCGGAAGAGGTCCAAAAAGCAATTAAAGACCTGCCCTCCGGGAAGTGCCCGGGCCCCGACGGGTTTGGACTAAAATACTATAAAATATACGCAGACGTACTAGTCCCCAGGCTAGTTCGCATCTTTAATCTGTTATCCGAGACACCTGCCCTCCCAGGAACCATGCTCGAGGCCTATATCACGGTGATCCCCAAGGCAGGGAAGCCGCATGATAAACCTGAGAATTTTAGGCCCATCTCACTGCTGAACGCGGATGTGAAGATATTGGCGAAGGTTATGGCTAACCGCTTGAATCGCTGCCTTCCCAGATTAATATCAACAGAACAAGTTGGGTTTGTACCCGCCCGCAAAGCGAGGGATAATACCCTCAAGATCTTGCAGTTAATAACGCATGCCCACCTGCACGACCTGCCACTCTCTCTGGTCACTACAGACGCTGAAAAAGCGTTTGACCGGGTGGACTGGCAGTTTATGCGACATACCCTGGGGGGGTTTGGATTCGGCCCAAACTTCACAAACAGAGTGATGTCTTTGTACTCTGCTCCAAACGCGAGGGTCAGGGTCAATGGCACTTTGTCAGAAACCTTTCGGATAAGGAATGGCACAAGACAGGGGTGTCCCCTTTCACCACTCTTGTTTGCCCTTACAATAGAGATCTTGGCTATCAAAATCAGATCCAATCCGGCTATTAGGGGTTTTACCGTCGGCGGCATCGAGCACAAACTCTCGATGTACGCCGACGATGTTTTGCTGTCTCTCTCTGACTCGGCTAGCTCCTTGGTGGCAGCGCTGGCAGAAATCTCAGCCTTTGGCGGGGTGTCTAATTTTCTCCTCAACCCCCAGAAATCAGAGATCATAAACATTACTGAGCCACTTGACAGGTTTGAGGCTCACCACTCAGGCTGTCCGATAAAGCTAGCGTCTAATAACATAAAATATCTCGGACTTCTCATTACGCCCGACGTGTCCAAAACTATAGAATTGAACTATAAAACTATACGAGACAACATTTCCAAAGATTTATCTAACTGGAAAAAAAAAATCTATCTCATGGCTGGGCCGTATTGGAGTAGTGAAGATGAATGTGTTGCCGAGGGTACTGTATGTTTTACAGACGATCCCAGCCTGGTTGGCCCGGAACTATATCCAGCAAATACAAGCGGATATAGAAGCCTATATATGGAATGGCATCAGGCCCAGAGTCAACAGGCACACAATCTATTCACCCAGAGAAAAAGGTGGACTGGGCGTTCCACTGCTGGTCGAATACCAAAGAGCTATATTCCTGCAAAGGATTGTAGAATGGAACCGTAATCTACCCGATAAGCTCTGGATACAAATCGACAATGAAATCCTACGAAGGGGGAATGTGGGCACACTTGCCTGGATCTCAGCCAAGGGACGCCCAAAGGAGATCCCGTCCTATCCCTTGTTGGCTGACACACTGAGGAATTGGGATGTTCTCCTTGAAGGAGGCACACATATTTCCTCAATCGTGTCCCCGAATATTCCTGTTCGGGAGAATCCGGACCTGGGCATGGAGGTTAGGCCTCACGCTCCAGGAGTATATTATGCCTCTGCGGAGGCGTCCATCTCTAATATTCTGAATGGAGAGAGGCTTATAACACAGGCTGAATTGGCAGAATGGGATAGAGGCATTTTCTCATCCTGGTACAGGGTGGCACAGATCACGCACTATCTTGACACTCATCAGGATCAAAGGGGGTTGTGTAGGGACAGGACACCGTTTGAAACTCTGTGCACGATGTCTCAAAACCCCAAGCGTCTCATCTCGGTGCTGTATAGGCTGCTATTGTCCGGGGCCGGTCCTGGCCTTCCAGCCTATGCACTTGCCTGGCAAAGGGAACTGAACCAGGAGATCACCTCGGAGGACTGGCTGAGGATCTTTGCGAGAGCAAGGAGAGCCTCAGTGTCCGCAAAACTCCAAGAAATGCATTACAAACTCTTAAGCAGATGGTACCTGACTCCACACAGACTTAGTAGAATATACCCACATACCACCGGGGAGTGCTGGAGGAGTTGCGGAGGGGAGGGGACCCTGCTTCATATCTGGTGGACTTGCCCAAAAATACTGCCCTTCTGGGAGGGGGTGCTGGGAACCATGAGTAATATCCTTAAGTTGATCATCCCACCCAATCCAACATATTTAATTTACCACGATCTACCCAAAGTCGTTGGTGAGGACAAGTACTTCCTCCTTCTTTTGATGCTAAACGGTGCGAAGGGCTTAATACCAGCTTATTGGAAAAAAACGCAAACTCCAAGCATTCAGGAATGGAGGGCTAAAGTTACAGACCTCCTCAAGTTGGAACGATATCATTACTTAAAAATCGGGAAACTGGCCACCCATGAGATGATGGAGTTGACTTGGGCAGGCAAGGGAATCTAATAAATAACTCACCCAAATATGCAACAAAGCCCGGCTATGACTCTCCTCAGACACCCCCCCATCCTAAAACACAGACCCCCCCCATTCCCCTTTTTTTTTTTTTTTTTTTTCTCTCCCCTCTTTATTCCTCCCTCTCTCTAAACTTCTATTCTCCTTTCCTCTTTATATTCTTGCTTAAAGTCCTGTCACTTCAGGAACTCACACCAGGTAACATTAACGTCTCAGCAGTGTGTGTTAAGTATGCTGAGCTTCTGTTTATAAGCAATATGTTATAACCTGTTGTTTTGCTCAAAAAGGTCAATAAGCTCGCAGAGAATTTTTTGCTTTATAACAAACCTTTACCATCACAACAAGCATTTCCGCTCGTCAAAACAAGCTCAGAACTCTCGGACTATATGCTATTTTAAACTGTCGGGAGAGGGCTATGCCTCATACACCTCTCTCTTGCAACGGACAAACCAGTGTATCTTACCAACTGCAGTTGTTTATTTTTGATTCTGCTGTCTATGTATTATAATGTCTGGCATTTGGTCTCTCCTGTCAAAATAAAGCTTGTTGTTAAAAAAAAACAAAAAAAAAACAAAAAAAACCTAACACTAACCCCCAATGATCCACTTACAGTTTTTGAAGACCGGACATCCATCCTCATCCAGGCAGCAGAAGTCTTCATCCAGACGGCATCTTCTATCTTAATCCATCCAGCGGAGCAATCCATCTTCAAGACATCCGGCGCGGAGCATCATCTTCTTCCGATGGTCGCTGTAGAATGAAGTTTCCCTTTAAGTGATGTCATTCAAGATGGCGTCCCTTACATTCCGATTGGCTGATAGAATTCTATCAGCCAATAGGAATTAAAGGTGAAAAAATCATATTGGCTGTTGCAATCAGCCAATAGGATTGAGCTTTCATCCTATTGGCTGATCCAATCAGCCAGTAGGATTGAGCTTGCATTCTATTGGCTGATTGGAATAGCCAATAGAATGCAAGCTTATTCCCGCTTGGATCAAGACTTCTGCCGCCTGGATGAGGATGGATGTCCGGTCTTCGAAAACTGTAAGTGGATCGTCGGGGGTTAGTGTTAGGTTTTTTTAAGGGTTTATTGGGTGGGTTTTATTTTTAGTTTAGGGTTTGGGCAATGTAAAAGAGCTAAATGCCCTTTTAAGGGCAATGCCCATCCAAATGCCCTTTTCAGGGCAATGGCTAGCTTAGGTTTATTTAGATAGGTTTTTATTTGGGGGGGGGTTGGTTGTGTGGGTGGTGGGTTTTACTGTTGGGGGTTGTTTGTATTTTCTTTTACAGGTAAAAAAAGTTGATTTATTTGTAGCAATGCCCCGCAAAAGGCCATTTTAAGGGCTATTGGCAGTTTAGTATAGGCTAGGTTTTTTTTTTTTTATTTGGGGGGCTTTTTTTTTTTTATAGGGCTATTAGATTAGGAGTAATTTGTTTTTATTTTGGATAATTTCGTTTTTTATTTTGTGTTATTTAGTGTATATTTTTTTTGTAATTTAGTTAATTGTATTTGATTAATTACATTTTTTAATTTTATTGTAGCGGCGGTGTGGGCGGACAGCAGATTAGGGGTTAATAATATTAAAATAGTGTTTGCGATGTGGGAGGGTGGCGGTTTAGGGGTTAATAAGTTTATTATAGTGGCGACAATGTCGGGGAGATGCGGAATAGGGTTAATACATTTTTTAAGTGGTGGCGATGTACGGAGCGGCAGATTAGGAGTTAATAATTTTATTTTAGTGTTTGCGATGCGGGAGGGCCTCGGTTTAGGGGTTAATAGGTAGTATGGGTGTTAGTGTACTTTTTAACACTTTAGTTATGAGTTTTATGCTACAGCTTTGTAGCGTAAAACTCATAACTGCTGACCTTAGATGCCGGTACGGATCTTGTGGTTATAGAGTGTACCGCTCACTTTTTGGCCTCCCAGGCAAACTCGTAATACCGGCGCTATGGAAGTCCCATTGAAAAAGGTCTTTTTTAAAAGTGCAGCACTGACGTTGTGTGATGGCCAAAAAGGTGTGAGGTACACCTATACCTACAAGACTTGTAATAGCGGCTTTAGGGAAAAAGCAGCGTTATGAAGCATAACAATGCTTTTTCACTCATAACGCAAAACTCGTAATCTAGCTGAGCTAGAGCTAAAAAGTATATTAATATACCATGCTGGTTATGCAAAACTGGGGAATGGGTAATAAAGGGATTGTCTATCTTTTTAAACAATAAAAAATTTGGTGTAGACTGTCCCTCAAGCAAAAACAAATTCCAGATTGTATATGATTGCTGGATGTTCTATGTGATCTTCTACAATTATTTTGCAGTACTGTACATAAGAGATCACAGTATGCCCCTCGTTTATGAAGCAGTGTGTGGACAAGGTTCCATGGAAGCAAACAGGTCTACTCCTTCTTACCATCAGCAAAAAAGAAAAATGGTCTCAATAGCAAATTTGATAACAAAAGATATAAGGAGGGTGGTGCATATAAAACATACACCACACTCCTAGGGGGCGCTAACAATAAGCAGCAAACAGTAAGCAGATATATACAGATAATTAAGAGAATATACAATAAACCTAGCACACTTATATCAGATTATTAGAGATGATATGCTCACAAGTGGACCCAGATGATATTAGTATAATCAAATAACAAAAATGTCCACACAAAGAATAATCCAAAAGAAAGAAGGCAGCTCTCTGTCATAGGACGGTCATCCTGGTGTGGCGTGATCTATAAGAGAAAGAAGCACAGAGGCGCCAAATGGCCTAGTAACGTCACGGCAGTCAGATACAAAACATCAGCAGGATGTTCCAGGCTGCCACAATAGCACCATTTGGGTGCGCTACGCTTGTGAGTATATTTCCTATCCTGCTGATGTTTTGTATCTGACTGCCGTGACGTTACTAGGCCATGTTGGCGCCTCTGTGCTTCTTTCTCTTATCAATAGCAAATTTGATCATTTAGTAAGATCTGTCATTCATCCAATTAGTTAATTTAAAAATGTAAATAGCAAGTAGGATGAAAGCTAATACTATTGGCACAGACACTAGTGTTGCCAGCATCGACTCACAGTGGTGTGTCATAAAGTTTACATATGACTTAGAATGTACTAAGGTGCATAGACTCATGATGGTGTGCTACAATATTCAGATGATTTGAAAGAATGCCTAATAGTACCGACTCACAACTGGGTATCTCAGGTGCATATGCCTTGAAAGGATGCCTGATAGCACAGACTCCAGCAAAGTGTTATGAAGTTCTGACTTGAAAGGATTCTGTGCAACAAAGATACACAATGGTGTGACAGGAAGCTCCAATCTAGCTTAGAAGGTACTTAGAATCACAGACTCAGAGTTGTGTGTGTTGCAAAGCTCATACTTTCCTTACAATGATGTCTGGCAGTACATACTTGCACAAATGTGTAATGAAGGTTAGATTTGACTTAGAAGAATGCTAAGCAGCAAAGACTCCAGGGTTGGGAAGTTCAGACTTAAACAGAAGCTGTGCTTTGCCGATTCAAAATGTTGTATCAGGAAGCACAGACTCACAGTATTGTGTCACAATATTTAGAAGATTGAAAGGATACTTGATGTGGTAGGTCATTTGACAGCACAGACTGTATACCAATGAATCTTAGCACAGATTTCAGCTGAATTGAAAAGTTCAAATTTGATTGTAGAGTAGCACATATAAAGAATGGACTTGACAGCAGAATTTGAGTAGCAAATTGAAGTTGCAAAGCACAACCTTACAACAGAGTGACCATAAAGACCAGGAATACAGACTGCTACAGCTGGTAAACTAAAACCACAGAAAGCCCTCTATTGCATGCCATTACCTAGACTGCTTTACTGCTGAATAGCTGGTCACAGACTTCTTTGTTGCTGGGGTCAGGACACAAGCTGCTACTACTGTTGATTTACTGTATGAGTAGTTGAGAATGTACTAGATTCAATTGTAACTTGACTTTCGTTCAGTGAAGACTCTCTACTTTTTCTTAGTCTTTAGACTTGCAATTATTCAACTTATTTGCTGAGTATTAGCACCTACTCAGTATTTGATTTGTGTGTAGTTCAACACACTTCCTGGTTTCAACATATCTTAGGCTATCCATTGTCCATCCAGCCAGTGTGTATTGCACAATGGTGGTGAGTGTTTGGATACATTATCTGATTTAAAGTGACATAAAACACCTTATAATTACAAAACTTTATTGGAAACTTGCAATAAAGTATCATACTAACGAAGTGTAAAAATGTTTTGAATACATTAACACCAGGGGTAAAGTGCTACAAAAAAAGTGATGGAACTCACCAAGACACCAAGATTTCCACCCCCTCATAATTAATATTGTTTTATACTCACACACACACACACACACAGAAGATTGCATCAGTAACCAAAAAGCCCCCACTGATTTTAATAAAATAAAACACAAATACTACCTTATTTACTGCACATAATTAAACTTTGTATTCTAAAATATTTGAGTATTCAACAAGAATACAATCCCTGGAAAATAGTTTTGTTGTATGTGATTGTGCAATAAAGCATCTTTTTTTAGTAGGAAGCTACTTTAATGATGTCTCTATTTTATATAGGGATTCTAGGTGTTCAGTATATAAATGGGGGGGGGGGGGGGCAGCACGCAGCACAGTAGCCGGTGTAGCCACCTCCCTGAAATGAATTTCTCCCAGTTGGGATGTCTGCCATACACACAAAGAAAAACACTGTAGCAGCATGTATGCATTTGTATTTAGAACATACATGTTTGATTGCTCATATATTAAAGACACAAACACAGATTTGGACACTTATACACTTATATAATCTTTCAGGGGAGGGAAGGAGAGACAGAAAAGAGGAAGAATGGCAAAGAAACAGAGAAAAGAAGGAGATGGAGAGAGACAGAGACAAGACAGGAGGAGAATGAGAGAGTGGAAGAAAGGGAGAGAGAGAGAGGAAGGAGGAGAAAGAGAGAAAAGAGGAGAGGTATAGAGAGGAAGGAGTGAGGAGAATGAGAGGAGGAGAGGTAGAGAGACAAAGGAAGGAGGAGAATGAGAGAGGGGGAGATGGAGATAGAGAGGAAGAAAACACAATTTATGCTTACCTGATAAATTTATTTCTCTTGTGGTGTATCCAGTCCACGGATCATCCATTACTTGTGGGATATTCTCATTCCCAACAGGAAGTTGCAAGAGGACACCCACAGCAGAGCTGTAATATAGCTCCTCCCCTAACTGTCATAGCCAGTCATTCGACCGAAAACAAGCCGAGAAAGGAGGAACCATAGGGTGCAGTGGTTACTGTAGTTTAAATTTAAAAATGACCTGCCTTAAAATGACAGGGCGGGCCGTGGACTGGATACACCACAAGAGAAATAAATTTATCAGGTAAGCATAAATTGTGTTTTCTCTTGTAAGGTGTATCCAGTCCACGGATCATCCATTACTTGTGGGATACCAATACCAAAGCTAAAGTACACGGATGAAGGGAGGGACAAGGCAGGTACTTAAATGGAAGGAACCACTGCCTGTAAAACCTTTCTCCCAAATATAGCCTCTGAAGAAGCAAAAGTATCAAATTTGTAAAATTTTGAAAAAGTATGAAGCGAAGACCAAGTCACCGCCTTGCAAATCTGTTCAACAGAAGCCTCATTTTTAAAGGCCCAAGTGGAAAGCCACAGCTCTAGTGGAATGAGCTGTAATCCTTTCAGGAGGCTGCTGTCCAGCAGTCTCATAGGCTAAGCGGATTATGCTTCTTAGCCAAAAAGAAAGAGAGGTTGCCGAAGCCTTTTGACCGCTCCTCTGTCCAGAGTAGACAACAAACAAAGCAGATGTTTGACGAAAATCTTTAGTAGCTTGTAAGTAAAACTTTAAAGCACGGACCACGTCCAGATTGTGTAATAGACGTTCCTTCTTCGAAGAAGGATTAGGACACAAGGATGGAACAACAATCTCTTGATTGATATTCTTGTTAGATACCACCTTAGGTAAGAACCCAGGTTTGGTACGCAGGACTACCTTATCCGTATGAAAAATCAGATAAGGAGAATCACATTATAAGGCAGATAGCTCAGAGACTCTACGAGCCGAGGAAATAGCTACCAAAAACAGAACTTTCCAAGATAAAAGTTTGATATCTATGGAATGAAGAGGTTCAAACGTAACTCCTTGAAGAACCTTAAGAACCAAATTTAAGCTCCATGGTGGAGCGACAGGTTTAAACACAGGCTTGATTCTAACTAAAGCCTGACAAAATGCCTGAACATCTGGAACATCTGCCAGACGCTTGTGCAAAAGAATAGACAGAGCAGAAATCTGTCCCTTTAAGGAACTAGCTGACAATCCTTTTTCCAAACCTTCTTGGAGAAAAGATAATATCCTGGGAATCCTAACCTTACTCCATGAGTAACTCTTGGATTCACACCAATAAAGATATTTACGCCATATCCTATGTTAAATTTTCCTGGTGACAGGCTTTCGTGCCTGTATTAAGGTATCAATGACTGACTCGGAGAAGCCACGCTTTGATAAAATCAAGCGTTCAATCTCCAGGCAGTCAGCCTCAGAGAAATTAGATTTGGATGGTTGAAAGGACCCTGAAGTAGAAGGTCCTGTCTCAGAGGCAGAGACCATGGTGGAAAGGATGACATGTCCACTAGATCTGCATACCAGGTCCTGCGTGGCCACGCAGGTGCTATCAGAATCACCGATGCTCTCTCCTGCTTGATCTTGGCAATCAGTCGAGGGAGCAGAGGAAACGGTGGAAACACATAAGCCAGGTTGAAAGACCAGGGCGCTGCTAGAGCATATATAAGTGTCGCCTTGGGATCCCTGGACCTGGATCCGTAACACGGAAGCTTGGCGTTCTGGCGAGATGCCATGAGATCCAGTTCTGGTTTGCCCCAGCGATGAATCAGTTGTGCAAAAACCTCCGGATGGAGTTCCCACTCTCCCGGATGAAAAGTCTGACGAAAATCCGCCTCCCAGTTCTCTACACCTGGAATATGGATAGCTGATAGGTGGCAAGAGTGAATCTCTGCCCAGCGAATTATTTTTGAAACTTCTAACATCGCTAGGGAACTTCTTGTTCCCCCTTGATGGTTGATGTAAGCTACAGTCGTGATGTTGTCCGACTGAAATCTGATGTACCTCAGAGTTGCTAACTGAGGCCAAGCCTGAAGAGCATTGAATATCGCTCTTAGTTCCAGAATATTTATTGGAAGGAGAGACTCCTCCTGAGTCCACGATCCCTGAGCCTTCAGGGAATTCCAGACTGCACCCCAACCTAGAAGGCTGGCATCTGTTGTTACAATTGTCCAATCTGGCCTGCGAAAGGTCATACCTTTGGACAGATGGACCCGAGATAGCTACCAGAGAAGAGAATCCCTGGTCTCTTGGTCCAGATTCAGTTGAGGGGACAAATCTGTGTAATCCCCGTTCCACTGACTGAGCATGCATAGTTGCAGCGGTCTGAGATGTAAGCGTGCAAATGGCACTATGTCCATTGCCGCTACCATTAAGCCGATTACTTCCATACACTGAGCCACCGAAGGGCGCGGAATGGAATGAAGAACCCGGCAGGAATTTAGAAGCTTTGATAACCTGGACTCCGTCAGGTAAATTTTCATTTCTACAGAATCTATCAGAGTCCCTAGAAAGGAAACTCTTGTGAGTGGGGATAAAGAACTCTTTTCCTCGTTCACTTTCCACCCATGCGACCTCAGAAATGCCAGTACTACGTCCGTATGAGACTTGGCAATTTGGAAGTTTGACGCCTGTATCAGGATGTCGTCTAAATAAGGGGCTACTGCTATGCCCCGCGGCCTTAGGACCGCCAGAAGCGACCCTAGAACCTTTGTAAAGATTCTTGGGGCTGTAGCTAATCCAAAGGGAAGAGCTACAAACTGGTAATGCCTGTCTAGAAAGGCAAACCTGAGAAACCGATGATGATCTTTGTGTATTGGAATGTGAAGATAAGCATCCTTTAGATCCACTGTAGTCATATATTGACCCTCCTGGATCATTGGTAGGATGGTACGAATAGTTTCCATCTTGAATGATGGAACTTTGAGGAATTTGTTTAAGATCTTTAGATCCAAAATTGGTCTGAAGGTTCCCTCTTTTTTGGGAACCACAGACAGATTTGAGTAAAAACCCTGTCCCTGTTCCTCCTTTGGAACTGGATGGATCACTCCCATAACTAGGAGGTCTCGTACACAGTGTAAGAATGCCTCTCTCTTTATCTGGTTTGCAGATAATTGTAAAAGGTGAAATCTCCCTTTTGGGGGGGAAGCTTTGAAGTCCAGGAGATATCCCTGGGATATAATTTCCAACGCCCAGGGATCCTGAACATCTCTTGCCCACGCCTGGGCGAAGAGTGAAAGTCTGCCCCCTACTAGATCCGTTACCGGATAGGGGGCCGTTCCTTCATGCTGTCTTAGAGGCAGCAGCAGGCTTTTTAGCGTGCTTACTTTTTTCCAGGTCTGGATTGGTCTCCAGACCATCTTGGATTGAGCAAAAGTTCCCTCTTGTTTAGCATTAGAGGAAGTTGATGCCGCACCTGCCTTGAAGTTTCGAAAGGCACGAAAATTAGACTGTTTGGCCCTAGATTTGGACCTGTCCTGAGGAAGGGCATGACCTTTTCCTCCAGTGATATCAGCAATAATCTCCTTCAAACCAGGCCCGAATAGGGTCTGCCCCTTGAAGGGAATGTTAAGTTGCTTAGATTTTGAAGTCACGTCAGCTGACCATGATCTAAGCCATAGCGCTCTGCGCGCCTGTATAGCAAAACCAGAATTCTTAGCTGTTAGTTTAGTCAAATGAACAATGGCATCAGAATAAAAGAATTGGCTAGCTTAAGTGCTCTAAGTTTGCCAAGTATGTCATCCAATGGAGTCGCTACCTGTAAAGCCTCTTCCAGAGACTCAAACCAGTACGCCGCAGCAGCAGTGACAGGGGCAATGCATGCAAGGGGCTGTAGGATAAAACCTTGTGGAATAAATATTTTCTTAAGGTAACCTCTAATTTTTTATCCATTGGATCTAAAAAAAAAAGCACAACTGTCCTCGACAGGGATAGTAGTACGCTTTACTAGAGTAGAAACTGCTCCCTCCACCTTAGGGACTGTCTGCCATAAGTCCCGTGTGGTGGCATCTATTGGAAACATTTTTCTAAAAATAGGAGGGGAAGAGAACGGCACGCCTGGTCTATCCCATTCCTTATTAATAATTTCTGTAAACCTTTTAGGTATTTGGAAAAACATCAGTACACACCGGCACTGCAAAGTATTTATCCAGTCTACCCAATTTCTCAGAGCAGCTAAAACCTCCCTAAGCAACACGCGGAGGTGTTCAAGCTTAAATTTAAATGTAGAAATATTAGAATCAGGTATCTTTCCTGAGTCATTAACATCACCCACTGACTGAAGCTCTCTTTCCTCAGCTTCTGCATATTGTGAGGCAGTATCAGACATGGTTCTTAAAGTGTCAGTATGCTCTGCATTTTGTCTCACCCCAGAGCTATCTCGCTTACCTTTAAGTTCAGGTAGTCTGGCTAATACCGCTGACAGTGTATTATCCATGACTGCCGCCATGTCTTGTAAAGTAAACGATATGGGCGCCCTAGATGTACTTGGCGCCATTTGAGCGTGAGTCCCTTAAGCGGGAGTCAAAGGGTCTGACACGTGGGGAAAGTTAGTCGGCATAACTTCCCCCTCGTCAGATTCCTCTGGTGATAAAATTTTTTAAAGACAGAAAATGATCTTTATTGCATAAAATGAAATCAGTACATTTGGTACACATTCTAAGAGGGGGTTCCACCATGGCTTTTAAACATAATAAACAAGGAGTTTCTTCTATGTCAGACATGTTTATACAGACTAGCAATGAGACTAGCAAGCTTGGAAAACACTTTAAATCAAGTTAACAAGCAAATATAAAAAACAGTACTGTGCCTTTAAGAGAAACAAATTTTGTCAGAATTTGAAAAACAGTGAAAAAATGCAGTAAATCAAACGAAATTTTTACAGTGTGTATAATAGGCTAACAGAGCATTGCACCCACTTGCAAATGGATGATTAACCCCTTAGTTCAAAAAACGGATAAAAAAAAACGAAATAGACGTTTTTTAACAGTCACAACCAACTGCCACAGCAAGCTGTGGCCCTACCTTCCCCAATAAACGACTTTGGAAAGCCTTTGGGCCCTTGAGAGATGTCCTATAGCATTCAGAGGGCCTTTGAGGGAAGCTGGATGTCACAGTTTGTAATTTTAACTGCACCAACTGTAACTTTTATACTACAACAGTGGAAAGCCTCAGGAAACTGTTTCTAGTTTAAATTTAAGCCAGCCATGTGGAAAAAACTAGGCCCCAATAAAGTTTTATCACCAAAGCATATATACAAATGATTAAACATGCCAGCAAACGTTTTATATTGCAATATCATAAGGGTATTACCCCTGGGAGTAAGCATGATACCAGTCGTTATTAAATCACTGTATTCAGGCTTAACTTACATTAATCCGGTATCAGCAGCATTTTCTAGTGTTTTCCATCTCTAGAAAAAATTATAACTGCACATACCTGATAGCAGAATAAACTGCACGCCATTCTCTCGCTGAAGTTTTACCTCATCTGTGTAATCCCCTCAGACATATGTGAGAACAGCAATGGATCTTAGTTACAACCTGCTAAGATCATAGAAACCTCAGGCAGATTCTTCTTCTATTTACTGCCTGAGATAAAATAGCACAACTCCGGTACTATTTAAAAATAACAAACTTTTGATTGAAGAAAATAAACTAGCTATATTTAACCACTCTCTCCTACAACGTCCTAGCTTGTTGAGAGTTGCAAGAGAATGACTGGGTATGACAGTTAGGGGAGGAGCTATATTACAGCTCTGCTGTGGGTGTCCTCTTGCAACTTCCTGTTGGGAATGAGAATATCCCACAAGTAATGGATGATCCGTGGACTGGATACACCTTACAAGAGAAAGGAGGAGAATGAGAGAGAGGAGGAGAGGGAGAGAGAGGAAGAAAGGAGGAGAATGATAGAGAGAAGGAGAGGTAGAGAGATGAAGGAAGGAGCAGAATGAGAGAGAGGAGGAGAGGTAGAGAAAGGAAGGAAGGCACGAAGGAAGGAAGGAGGAGAATGAGAGAGAGGGAGAGAGAGGAAAAAAGGAGGAGAATGATAGAGAGGAGGACAGGTAGAGAGAGGAAGGAAGGAGGAGAATGAGAGAGAGGAGGATATGTAGAAAAAGAGAAAGAAAGGAGGAGAATGAGAGAGAGGAGGAGAGAGAGGAAAAAAGGAGGAAAATGAGAGAGAGGAGGAGAGGTAGAGAGAGGAAGGAAGGAGGAAAATGAGAGAGAGGAGGAGATGGAGAGAAAGAGGAAGAAAGGAGGAGAATGAGAGAGAGGAGGAGAGGGAGAGAGAGGATGAAAGGAGGAGAATGATAGAGAGAAGGAGAGGTAGAGAGATGAAGGAAGGAGGAGAATGAGAGAGAGGAGGAGAGGTAGAGAAAGGAAGGAAGGAACGAAGGAAGGAAGGAGGAGAATGAGAGAGAGGGAGAGAGAGGAAGAAAGGAGGAGAATGATAGAGAGGAGGACAGGTAGAGAGAGGAAGGAAGGAGGAGAATGAGAGAGAGGAGGAGATGTAGAAAAATAGGAAGAAAGGAGGAGAATGAGAGAGAGGAGGAGAGGGAGAGAGAGGAAAAAAGGAGGAAAATGAGAGAGAGGAGGAGAGGTAGAGAGAGGAAGGAAGGAGGAAAATGAGAGAGAGGAGGAGATGGAGAGAAAGAGGAAGAAAGGAGGAGAATGACAGAGAGGAGGAGAGGGAGAGAGACAAGAAAGAAGGAGAATGAGAAAGAGGAGGAGTGGGAGGAGAGAGAAAGAAAGGAGGATAGTGAAGGTGAGGAGATGCTTGTAGAAAGACAGGAGGGAGAGTGAAAGAGGTGAAAAGACTGAGAAGAGGCATAGAAAAAGAGAGATCCTAAGTTCATTCATTTTAACAGTATTTAGACTACACAGATTACAGATCCCCCCATTCACAAACTAAAATACTGCAGTCTTTTTTTTACTTAAAGGGACATGAAACTTAACATTTTTCTTTCATGATTCAGATAGAGAATACAATTTGAAACAACTTTCCAATTCACTTCTGTTTAATTTACTTAGGCCTAGATTTGGAGTTTGGCGGTAGCCGTGAAAACCAGCGTTAGAGGCTCCTAACGCTGGTTTTAGGCTACCTCCGGTATTTGGAGTCACTCAAAAAAGGGTCTAACGCTCACTTTTCAGCCGCGACTTTTCTATACCGCAGATCCCCTTACGTCAATTGCGTATCCTATCTTTTCAATGGGATCTTTCTAACTCCGGTATTTAGAGTCGTGTCTGAAGTGAGCGTTAGAAATCTAACGACAAAACTCCAGCCGCAGAAAAAAGTCAGTAGTTAAGAGCTTTTTGGGCTAATGCCGGTTCATAAAGCTCTTAACTACTGTACTCTAAAGTACACTAACACCCATAAACTACCTATGTACCCCTAAACGGAGGTCCCCCCACATCGCCGCCACTCGATTAAATTTTTTTAACCCCTAATCTGCCGACCGCCACCTACGTTATACTTATGCACCCCTAATCTGCTGCCCCTAACACCGCCGACCCCTGTATTATATTTATTAACACCTAATCTGCCCCCCACAACGTCGCCGCCAGCTACCTACAATAATTAACCCCTAATCTGCCGACCGCAAAGCGCCGCCACCTACATTATAGCTATGTACCCCTAATCTGCTGCCCCTAACACCGCCGACCCCTATATTATATTTATTAACCCCTAACCTGCCCCCCACAACGTCGCCTCCACCTGCCTACACTTATTAACCCCTAATCTGCCGACCGGACCGCACCGCTATTATAATAAAGTTATTAACCCCTAATCCGCCTCACTAACCCTATAATAATTAGTATTAACCCCTAATCTGCCCTCCCTAACATCGCCGACACCTAACTTCAAACATTAACCCCTAATCTGCCGACCGGAGCTCACCGCTATTCTAATAAATGTATTAACCCCTAAAGCTAAGTCTAACCCTAATACTAACACCCCCCTAAATTAAAACATAATTTATGCTTACCTGATAAATTTATTTCTCTTGTAGTGTATCCAGTCCACGGATCATCCATTACTTATGGGATATTAACTCCTCCCCAACAGGAAGTGCAAGAGGATTCACCCAGCAGAGCTGCCACATAGCTCCTCCCCTAACTGCCATTACCAGTCATTCGACCGAAAACATGCAGAGAAAGGAAAACCATAGGGTGCAGTGGTGACTGTATTTTAATGGAAAAATTACCTGCCTTAAAGTGACAGGGCGGGCCGTGGACTGGATACACTACAAGAGAAATAAATTTATCAGGTAAGCATAAATTATGTTTTCTCTTGTTAAGTGTATCCAGTCCACGGATCATCCATTACTTATGGGATACCAATACCAAAGCTAAAGTACACGGATGACGGGAGGGACAGGCAGGCTCTTTATACGGAAGGAACCACTGCCTGAAGAACCTTTCTCCCAAAAACAGCCTCCGAAGAAGCAAAAGTGTCAAATTTGTAAAATTTGGAAAAAGTATGAAGAGAAGACCAAGTTGCAGCCTTGCAAATCTGTTCAACAGAAGCCTCATTCTTAAAGGCCCAAGTGGAAGCCACAGCTCTAGTAGAATGTGCTGTAATTCTTTCAGGAGGCTGCTGTCCAGCAGTCTCATAGGCTAACCGTATTATGCTACGAAGCCAAAAGGAGAGAGAGGTAGCCGAAGCTTTTTGACCTCTCCTCTGACCAGAATAAACGACAAACAGGGAAGACGTTTGTCGAAAATCCTTAGTTGCCTGTAGATAAAATTTCAGGGCACGGACTACATCTAGATTGTGTAGCAGACGTTCCTTTTTCGAAGAAGGATTAGGACACAAAGATGGAACCACAATCTCTTGATTGATATTCCTGTTAGTGACCACCTTAGGTAGGAACCCAGGTTTAGTACGCAGAACTACCTTGTCTGAATGAAAAATCAGATAAGGAGAATCACAATGTAAGGCAGATAACTCAGAGACTCTTCGAGCCGAGGAAATCGCCATTAAAAACAGAACTTTCCAAGATAACAACTTGATATCAATGGAATGAAGGGGTTCAAACGGAACCCCCTGTAAAACATTAAGAACTAAGTTCAAACTCCATGGTGGAGCAACAGTTTTAAACACAGGCTTGATCCTAGCTAAAGCCTGACAAAAAGCTTGAACGTCCGGAACTTCTGACAGACGTTTGTGTAAAAGAATGGACAGAGCTGAAATCTGTCCCTTTAAGGAACTAGCGGATAAACCCTTTTCTAAACCTTCTTGTAGAAAAGACAATATCCTCGGAATCCTAACCTTACTCCATGAGTAACTCTTGGATTCGCACCAATATAAGTATTTGCGCCATATCTTATGGTAAATCTTTCTGGTAACAGGCTTCCTAGCCTGTATTAAGGTATCAATAACTGACTCAGAAAACCCACGTTTTGATAAAATCAAGCGTTCAATTTCCAAGCAGTTAGCTTCAGAGAAATTAGATTTTTATGTTTGAAGGGACCCTGGATCAGAAGGTCCTGTTTCAGAGGTAGCGACCAAGGTGGACAGGATGACATGTCCACTAGATCTGCATACCAAGTCCTGCGTGGCCATGCAGGCGCTATTAGAATCACTGATGCTCTCTCCTGTTTGATTCTGGCAATCAATCGAGGAAGCATCGGGAAGGGTGGAAACACATAAGCCATCCCGAAGGTCCAAGGTGCTGTCAAAGCATCTATCAGAACCGCTCCCGGATCCCTGGATCTGGACCCGTAACGAGGAAGCTTGGCGTTCTGTCGAGACGCCATGAGATCTATCTCTGGTTTGCCCCAACGTCGAAGTATTTGGGCAAAGACCTCCGGATGAAGTTCCCACTCCCCCGGATGAAAAGTCTGACGACTTAAGAAATCCGCCTCCCAGTTCTCCACTCCCGGGATGTGGATTGCTGACAGGTGGCAAGAGTGAGACTCTGCCCAGCGAATTATCTTTGATACTTCCATCATTGCTAGGGAGCTTCTTGTCCCTCCCTGATGGTTGATGTAAGCTACAGTCGTGATGTTGTCCGACTGAAACCTGATGAACCCCCGAGTTGTTAACTGGGGCCAAGCCAGAAGGGCATTGAGAACTGCTCTCAATTCCAGAATGTTTATTGGTAGGAGACTCTCCTCCTGATTCCATTGTCCCTGAGCCTTCAGAGAATTCCAGACAGCGCCCCAACCTAGTAGGCTGGCGTCTGTTGTTACAATTGTCCAGTCCGGCCTGCTGAATGGCATCCCCCTGGACAGATGTGGCCGAGAAAGCCACCATAGAAGAGAATTTCTGGTCTCTTGATCCAGATTCAGAGTAGTAATCCCCATTCCACTGACTTAGCATGCACAATTGCAGCGGTCTGAGATGTAGGCGTGCAAAGGGTACTATGTCCATTGCTGCTACCATTAAGCCGATCACCTCCATGCATTGAGCTACTGACGGGTGTTGAATGGAATGAAGGACACGGCATGCATTTTGAAGCTTTGTTAACCTGTCTTCTGTCAGGTAAATCTTCATTTCTACAGAATCTATAAGAGTCCCCAAGAAGGGAACTCTTGTGAGTGGAAAGAGAGAACTCTTCTTTTCGTTCACCTTCCATCCATGCGACCTTAGAAATGCCAGTACTAACTCTGTATGAGACTTGGCAGTTTGAAAGCTTGAAGCTTGTATCAGAATGTCGTCTAGGTACGGAGCTACCGCAATTCCTCGCGGTCTTAGTACCGCCAGAAGAGCACCCAGAACCTTTGTGAAGATTCTCGGAGCCGTAGCCAATCCGAATGGAAGAGCTACAAACTGGTAATGCCTGTCTAGAAAGGCAAACCTTAGATACCGGTAATGATCTTTGTGAATCGGTATGTGAAGGTAAGCATCCTTTAAATCCACTGTGGTCATGTACTGACCCTTTTGGATCATGGGTAAAATTGTCCGAATAGTTTCCATTTTGAACGATGGAACTCTTAGGAATTTGTTTAGGATCTTTAAATCCAAGATTGGCCTGAAAGTTCCCTCTTTTTTGGGAACCACAAACAGATTTGAGTAAAACCCTTGTCCTTGTTCCGACCGCGGAACCGGATGGATCACTCCCATTAATAAAAGATCTTGTACGCAGCGTAGAAACGCCTCTTTCTTTATTTGGTTTGTTGACAACCTTGACAGATGAAATCTCCCTCTTGGGGGAGAGAATTTGAAGTCTAGAAGGTATCCCTGAGATATGATCTCTAACGCCCAGGGATCCTGGACATCTCTTGCCCAAGCCTGGGCGAAGAGAGAAAGTCTGCCCCCCACTAGATCCGTTCCCGGATCGGGGGCCCTCGATTCATGCTGTCTTAGGGGCAGCAGCAGGTTTCCTGGCCTGCTTGCCCTTGTTCCAGGACTGGTTAGGTCTCCAGCCTTGTCTGTAGCGAGCAACAGCTCCTTCCTGTTTTGGTGCAGAGGAAGTTGATGCTGCTCCTGCTTTGAAATTACGAAAGGAACGAAAATTAGACTGTCTAGCCTTAGGTTTGGCTCTGTCTTGAGGCAGGGCATGGCCTTTACCTCCTGTAATGTCAGCGATAATTTCAACCCGGGCCCGAATAAGGTCTGCCCTTTGAAAGGTATATTAAGCAATTTAGATTTAGAAGTAACGTCAGCTGACCAGGATTTTAGCCACAGTGCTCTGCGTGCCTGAATGGCGAATCCGGAATTCTTAGCCGTAAGTTTAGTTAAATGTACTACGGCATCTGAAATAAATGAGTTAGCTAACTTAAGGGCTTTAAGCTTGTGTGTAATCTCATCTAATGGAGCTGATTCAAGTGTCTCTTCCAGAGACTCAAACCAAAATGCTGCTGCAGCCGTGACAGGCGCAATGCATGCAAGAGGTTGCAATATAAAACCTTGTTGAACAAACATTTTCTTAAGGTAACCCTCTAACTTTTTATCCATTGGATCTGAAAAGGCACAGCTATCCTCCACCGGGATAGTGGTACGCTTAGCTAAAGTAGAAACTGCTCCCTCCACCTTAGGGACCGTTTGCCATAAGTCCCGTGTGGTGGCGTCTATTGGAAACATCTTTCTAAATATCGGAGGGGGTGAGAACGGCACACCGGGTCTATCCCACTCCTTAGTAACAATTTCAGTAAGTCTCTTAGGTATAGGAAAAACGTCAGTACTCGCCGGTACCGCAAAATATTTATCCAACCTACACATTTTCTCGGGTATTGCAACTGTGTTACAATCATTCAGAGCCGCTAACACCTCCCCTAGTAATACACGGAGGTTTTCCAGCTTAAATTTAAAATTTGAAATATCTGAATCCAGTTTGTTTGGATCAGAACCGTCACCCGCAGAATGAAGCTCTCCGTCCTCATGTTCTGCAAATTGTGACGCAGTGTCTGACATGGCCCTAATATTATTAGCGCACTCTGTTCTCACCCCAGAGTGATCACGCTTACCTCTTAGTTCTGGTAATTTAGCCAAAACTTCAGTCATAACAGTAGCCATATCCTGTAATGTGATTTGTAATGGCCGCCCAGATGTACTCGGCGCTACAATATCACGCACCTCCCGAGCGGGAGATGCAGGTACTGACACGTGAGGCGAGTTAGTCGGCATAACTCTCCCCTCGTTGTTTGGTGAAATATGTTCAATTTGTACAGATTGACTTTTATTTAAAGTAGCATCAATACAGTTAGTACATAAATTTCTATTGGGCTCCACTTTGGCTTTAGCACATATAGCACAGATATCTTCCTCTGAATCAGACATGTTTAACACACTAGCAAATAAACTAGCAACTTGGAAATACTTTTCAAGTAATTTACTATAATATGAAAACGTACTGTGCCTATAAGAAGCACAGAAAAAGTTATGACAGTTGAAAATTAATAAACTGAAAAGTTATAGCATCAAATCTTTGTAAAAAACACAATTTTAGCAAAGGATTGCTCCCATTAGCAAAGGATAACTAACCCTGATAGCAGAAAAAAAAATACAGAAATAAACGTTTTTTTATCACAGTCAACTACAATCTCACAGCTCTGCTGTGAGTGATTACCTCCCTCAAAACAAGTTTTGAAGACCCCTGAGTTCTGTAGAGATGAACCGGATCATGCAGGGAAGACAATAAACTTCTGACTGAATTTTTTGATGCGTAGCAAAAGCACCAAAAAAGGCCCCTCCCCCTCACACATAACAGTGAGAGAGATCAGTAAACTGTCATAAATTAAATAAAACGACTGCCAAGTGGAAAAAAATAGTGCCCAAAACATTTTTTCACCCAGTACCTCAGAAAATTAAACGATTTTACATGCCAGCAAAAAACGTTTAACATTAATAAATTGAGTGTTATTAAAAAGCCTGTTGCTAGTCCCTGCAAATTAGGCTAAAGTTTTATGCATACAGTATAATTCCAGTGAAGTGCCATTCCCCAGAATACTGAAGTGTAAAATATACATACATGACAGCCTGATACCAGTTGCTGCTACTGCATTTAAGGCTGAGTTTACATTATATCGGTATGGCAGAATTTTCTCATCAATTCCATTGTCAGAAAATAATAAGCTGCTACATACCTCTTTGCAGATTAATCTGCCCGCTGTCCCCTGATCTGAAGTTTACCTCTCCTCAGATGGCCGAGAAACAGCAATATGATCTTAACTACTCCGGCTAAAATCATAGAAAAATTCAGGTAGATTCTTCTTCAAATTCTACCAGAGAAGGAATAACACACTCCGGTGCTATTATAAAATAACAAACTTTTGATTGAAGGTATGAAACTAAGTATAATCACCACAGTCCTCTCACACATCCTATCTATTTGTTGGGTGCAAGAGAATGACTGGTAATGGCAGTTAGGGGAGGAGCTATGTGGCAGCTCTGCTGGGTGAATCCTCTTGCACTTCCTGTTGGGGAGGAGTTAATATCCCATAAGTAATGGATGATCCGTGGACTGGATACACTTAACAAGAGAAATATAATTTTAATCTAACGAAATTAATTAACTCTTATTAAATAAATTATTCCTATTTAAAGCTAAATACTTACCTGTAAAATAAATCCTAATATAGCTACAATATAAATTATAATTACATTGTAGCTATTTTAGGATTAATATTTATTTTACAGGCAACTTTGTAATTATTTTAACCATGTACAATAGCTATTAAATAGTTAAGAACTATTTAATAGTTACCTAGTTAAACTAATTACAAAATTACCTGTAAAATAAATCCTAACCTAAGTTACAATTAAACCTAACACTATACTATCATTAAATTAATTAAATAAAATACCTACAATTACCTACAATTAGACCTAACACTACACTATCAATAAATTAATTAAATACAATATGTACAAATAACTACAATGAAATAAACTAACTAAAGTACAAAAAATAAAAAAGAACTAAGTTACAAAAAATAAAAAAATATTTACAAACATAAGAAAAATATTACAACAATTTTAAACTAATTACACCTACTCTAAGCCCCCTAATAAAATAACAAAGACCCCCAAAATAAAAAATGCCCTACCCTATTCTAAATTACTAAAGTTCAAAGCTCTTTTACCTTACCAGCCCTGAACAGGGCCCTTTGCGGGGCATGCCCCAAGAAGTTCAGCTCTTTTTCCTGTAAAAAAAAACATACAATACCCCCCCCCCAACATTACAACCCACCACCCACATACCCCTAATCTAACCCAAACCCCCCTTAAATAAACCTAACACTAAGCCCCTGAAGATCATCCTACCTTGTCTTCACCTCACCAGGTATCACCGATCCGTCCTGGCTCCAAAATCTTCATCCAACCCAAGCGGGGGCTAGCGATCCATCATCCGGTGGCTGAAGAGGTCCAGAAGAGGCTCCAAAGTCTTCATCCTATCCGGGAAGAAGAGTAGATCCGGACCGGCAACCATCATCTTCCAAGCGGCATCTTCTATCTTCATCCGATGAGGACCAGCTCCATCCTGAAGACCTCCGACGCAGACCCATCTTCATCCGGCGACGTCCAACTGAAGAATGACGGTTCCTTTAAGGGACATCATCCAAGATGGCGTCCCTCGAATTCCGATTGGCTGATAGGATTCTATCAGCCAATCGGAATTAAGGTAGGAATATTCTGATTGGCTGATGGAATCAGCCAATCAGAATCAAGTTCAATCCGATTGGCTGATCCGATCAGCCAATCAGATTGAGCTCGCATTCTATTGGCTGATCGGATCAGCCAATCGGATTGAACTTGATTCTGATTGGCTGATTCCATCAGCCAATCAGAATTTTCCTACCTTAATTCCGATTGGCTGATAGAATCCTATCAGCCAATCGGAATTCGAGGGACGCCATCTTGGATGACGTCCCTTAAATGAACCTTCATTCGGCTAGTAGGCGTCGGGAGAAGAGGATGTTCTGCGTCGGATGGAAGATGATGGCTCCCGAAAAAAGAAGATTGAAGATGCCGTTGATAGAAGACTTCATCCGGATCATGGACCTCTTCAGCTCCCGCTTGGATGAAGACTTCAGCCGGATCATGGACCTCTTCAGCTCCCGCTTGGATGATGACTTCAGCCGGATCATGGACCTCTTCAGCCCCCCGCTTGGGCTTGGATCAGGACATCGGAGGAGCTCTTCTGGACCGATCGGTGAACCTGGTATGGTGAAGATAAGGTAGGAAGACCTTCAGGGGCTTAGTGTTAGGTTTATTTAAGGGGGGTTTGGGTTAGATTAGGGGTATGTGGGTGGTGGGTTGTAATGTTGGGGGGGGGTATTGTATGTTTTTTTTTACAGGCAAAAGAGCTGAACTTCTTGGGGCATGCCCCGCAAAGGGCCCTGTTCAGGGCTGGTAAGGTAAAAGAGCTTTGAACTTTAGTAATTTAGAATAGGGTAGGGCATTTTTTTATTTTGGGGGTCTTTGTTATTTTATTAGGGGGCTTAGAGTAGGTGTAATTAGTTTAAAATTGTTGTAATATTTTTCTTATGTTTGTAAATATTTTTTTATTTTTTGTAACTTAGTTCTTTTTTATTTTTTGTACTTTAGTTAGTTTATTTCATTGTAGTTATTTGTAGGTATTGTATTTAATTAATTTATTGATAGTGTAGTGTTAGGTTTAATTGTAGGTAATTGTAGGTATTTTTTTTAATTAATTTAATGATAGTATAGTGTTAGGTTTAATTGTAACTTAGGTTAGGATTTATTTTACAGGTAATTTTGTTATTATTTTAACTAGGTAACTATTAAATAGTAAATAACTATTTAATAGCTATTGTACATGGTTAAAATAATTACAAAGTTGCCTGTAAAATAAATATTAATCCTAAAATAGCTACAATGTAATTATAATTTATATTGTAGCTATATTAGGATTTATTTTACAGGTAAGTATTTAGCTTTAAATAGGAATAATTTATTTAATAAGAGTTAATTAATTTCGTTAGATTAAAATTATATTTAATTTAGGGGGGTGTTAGTGTTAGGGTTAGACTTAGCTTTAGGGGTTAATACATTTATTAGAATAGCGGTGAGCTCCGGTCGGCAGATTAGGGGTTAATAATTGAAGTTAGGTGTCGGCGATGTTAGGGAGGGCAGATTAGGGGTTAATACTATTTATTATAGGGTTAGTGAGGCGGATTAGGGGTTAATAACTTTATTATAGTAGCGGTGCGGTCCGCTCGGCAGATTAGGGGTTAATAAGTGTAGGCAGGTGGAGGCGACGTTGTGGGGGGCAGATTAGGGGTTAATAAATATAATATAGGGGTCGGCGGTGTTAGGGGCAGCAGATTAGGGGTACATAAGGATAATGTAAATAGCGGCGGTTTACGGAGCGGCAGATTAGGGGTTAAAAATAATATGCAGGGGTCAGCTATAGCGGGGGCGGCAGATTAGGGGTTAATAAGTGTAAGGTTAGGGGTGTTTAGACTCGGGGTACATGTTAGGGTGTTAGGTGCAGACGTAGGAAGTGTTTCCCCATAGCAAACAATGGGGCTGCGTTAGGAGCTGAACGCGGCTTTTTTGCAGGTGTTAGGTTTTTTTTCAGCTCAAACAGCCCCATTGTTTTCTATGGGGGAATCGTGCACGAGCATGTTTTTGAGGCTGGCCGCGTCCGTAAGCAACTCTGGTATCGAGAGTTGGAGTGGCGTTAAAAATGCTCTACGCTCCTTTTTTGGAGCCTAACGCTGACATTATATGGACTCTCAATACCAGAGTTATTTTAAAGGTGCGGCCAGAAAAAAGCCGGCGTTAGCTACGCGGGTCGTTACCGACAAAACTCTAAATCTAGCCGTTAATTTTCTTGGTACCCTTTGTTGAAGAAACCTACTGTAGATATGTTTTTTTAACAAAGTATACCAAGAGATTGAAACAAACTAACCTCTTCCCACCCCGACTTATTTGCCTTCATTGGAACAAAGTTCCAATGTAATCAAATAAGTAAAAAATTTAAATCACGCAATCAATCATGCAATCACATGATTTCTATGAAGGAATTGTGTCAGGGGGGAGTGCCTATGATGCTAGGCTCTCTCTCCAGCACTGAATCCCATTCAGGGAGCACCTTCGGCTTCAGTACAGCCAAATGGCTATGGCGTTCTATGCCGTCCCAATGGCGCTAAAGCCCAATGCGGTTAGGACGGCATAGAATGTAAAAAGGGCAGTAAGGAGTTAAATAAAATAAGTAAATTGCAACGTTGTAGAAAATTGCATGTTCTCTCTTAATCATCAAAAACATGGGTTTAATGTCCCTTTAATTTTAAAACCAGCCAAACCAGTTAATTAGAGTTTATGGTTATTGCCATTATATATCACAATCAAAAATCTTTATTGACATTTAAAGCCATAAGAAGTTGAAAAACATAATTTATGCTTACCTGATAAATTTATTTCTCTTGTAGTGTATCCAGCCCACGGATCATCCATTACTTATGGAATATATTCTCCTTCCCAACAGAAAGCTGCAAGAGTCCACCCACAGCAAAGCTGCTATATAGCTCCTCCCCTAACTGCCATATTCAGTCATTCGACCGAAAACATGCAGAGAAAGGAAAAACCATAGGGTGCAGTGGTGACTGTAGTTCAAATGAAAAAATTACCTGCCTTAAAGTGACAGGGCGGGCCGTGGACTGGATACACTACAAGAGAAATAAATTTATCAGGTAAGCATAAATTATGTTTTCTCTTGTTAAGTGTATCCAGTCCACGGATCATCCATTACTTATGGAATACCAATACCAAAGCTAAAGTACACGGATGATGGGAGGGACAAGGCAGGTACTTAAACGGAAGTTACCACTGCCTGTAAAAAACCCTTTCTCCCAAAAATAGCCTCCGAAGAAGCAAGGTATCAAATTTGTTAAATTTGAAAAGTATGAAGCGCAGACCAAGACTCCGTCTTGTAAATCTGTTCAACAGAAGCCACATTTAAAAAAGGCCCAAGTGAAAACCACAGCTCTAGTAGAATGAGCTGTAATCCCTTCAGGAGGCTGCTGTCCAGCAGTCTCATAAGCTAAATGAATTATGCTTTTTAACCAAAAAGACAGAGAGGCTGCTGAAGTCTTTTGACCTCTCCTCTGTCCAGAATAGACAACAAACAAGGTGAACGTTTGATGAAAACTGTAGTAGCTTGTAAGTAAAACTTTAAAGCACAAACCACGTCCAATATTGTGTAATAGACGTTCCTTCTTTGAGGAAGGATTAGGATACAAGCATGGAACAACTATCTCTTGAGTGATGTACTTGTTAGATACCACCTTAGGAAAAAACCCAGGTTGGTACGCAGGACTACCTTATCTGTACGAAGGACCAGATAAGGAGAATCACATTGTAACACAGATAACTTGGAGACTCTACGAGTCAAGGAATTAGCTACCCAAAAGGAACTTTCCAAGATAAAGATTGATATCTATGGAACAAAAAAGGTTCAAACGGAACTTCTTGAAGAACCTTAAGAATCAGGTTTAAGCTCCATGGCGGAGCAACAGTTTTAAACACAGGCTTGGATCTAACCAAAGCCTGACCAAATGCCTGAACGTCTAGAATACCTGCCAGACGCTTGTGCAAAAAAATAGACAGAGTAAAAATCTGTCCCCTTTTAAGGAATTAGCTGACAACCCTTTTCTCAAAAACATCTTGGAGAAAAGATAATATCCTGGGAATCCAGACTTTACTCCATGAGTAACCCTTGGATTCATAACAATCAGATATTTACACCATATCTATGTTCAATTTTCCTAGAGACAGGCTTTCATGTCTGTATTAAGGTATCAATGACTGACTCGGAGAAGCCATGCTTTGATAACATCAAGCTTTCAGTCTCCAGGCAGTCCATCTCAGATTGATTCTATTTAGATGGTTGAAAGGACCCTGAGGTAGAGAGACCTGTCTCAGAAGCAGAGACTGTGATGGAAAGGATGACATGTCCACCAGATCTGCATACCAGGTCCTGCGTGGCTACGCAGGCGCTGTCAAAAACACCAAAGCCCTCTCCTGCTTAGTCTTGACCTCCGGAGGAAATCCCACTCCCCCGGAAGAAAAGTCTGACGACTTAGAAAATCCACCTCCCAGTTCTCAACACCTGGGATATGGATAGCTGATAGACAAGAGTGAGTCTCTGTCCAGTGAATTATTGTAAGACTTCTAACATCGCTAGGGAACTTCTGTTCCCCCTTGATGGCTGATGTAAGCCACAGTCGTGTATATTGTCCGACTGAGTATGATGTACCTCAGAGTTGCTAACTGAGGCCAAGTCTGAAGAGCATGGAATATCACTTCCAGTTCCAGAATATTTATTAGAAGGAGGGTCTCCTCCTAAGTCCACTATCCCTGAGCCTTCAGGGAGTTCCAGACTGCATCCCAACCTAAAAGGCTGGCATCTATTGTAACAATTGTCCCATCTGACCTGCGGAAGGTGATACCCTTGGACAGATGGACCCGACATAGTCACCAGAGAAGAGAATCTCTGGTCTCTTGGTCCAGGTTTAACAGGGGGACAAATCTGTGTAATCCCCGTTCCTCTGACTGAGCATGCATAGTTGCAGCGGTCTGAAATGTAGACGTGCAAACGGTACTATGTCCCTTGCCGCTACCATTAAGCCGATTTCATTCATGTACTGAGCCACCGAAGGGCGCGGATGGGATGAAAAAAACACGGCAGAAATTTAGAAACTTTGACAACCTGGACTCCGTCAGGTAAATTTTCATTTCTACAGAATCTATCAGAGTCCCTAGGAGGGAAACCCTTGAGATTGGGGATAGAGAACTCTTTCCTTGTTCACTTTCCACCCATGTGATCTCAGAAATGCCAGTACTACGTCCGTATGAGACTGGGCAATTTGGATGTTTGACGCCTGTATCAGGATGTCGTCTAAATAAGGGGCCACTTCTATGCCCCGCGGTCTAAGGACCGCCAAAGCGACCCCAGAACCTCCATAAAGATTCTTGGGGCTGTAGATATCCCAAAGGAAAGAGCTACAAACTGGTAATGCCTGTCTAGAAAGGCAAACCTGAAAAACGATGGTGATCTTTATGCATCACAATGTGAGGATAAGCATCCTTCAAATCCATTGTAGTCCTCTATTGACTCTCCTGGATCATAGTTAAGATGGTACGAATAGTTTCCATCTTAAATGACGGAATTCTGAGGAATTTGTTTAAGATCTTTAGATCCAAAATAGGTCTGAAGGTTCCCTCTCCTTGGGAACCACAAACAGATTTGAGTAAAAACTCTGTCCCTGTTCCTCTCTTGGAACTGGATGGATCTCGTACACAATGTAAGAATGCCTCCTTCTTTATCTGGTTTGCAGATAATTGTGAAAGGTGAAATCTCCCCTTTTTTTGGGGGGGGATCTTTGAAATCCAGAAGATATCTCTGGGATATAAATTCCAATGCCTAGGGATCCTGGGCATCTCTTGCCCACGCCTGGGCAAAGAATGAAAGTCTGCCCCCTATAGGATCCGTTACCGGATAGGGGTCCGTTCCTTCATGCTGCCTTAGAGGCAGCAGCAGGCTCCTTGGCCTGCTTATCTTTGTTCCAGGTCCGATTGTCTCCAGACCGCCTTGGACTGAGCAAAAATTCCCTCTTGTTTTGCCTTAGAGGAAGAGGATGCCACACCTGCCCTGAAGTTTTTAAAAGGTACGAAAATTAGACTTTTTTTTTTTTTTTTTTTGCCCTTGATTTAGACCTATCCTGAGGAAGGGCATGACCTTTTCCTCCAGTGATATAAGCAATAATCTCCTTCAAACCAGGCCCGAATAGGGTCTGCCCCTTGAAGGGAAGTTAAGTAGCTTATTTATTAAAGTCACGACAGCTGACCATGATATAAGCCATAGCGCTCTGCGCGCCAGTATAGTAAAAAACAGAATTCTTAGCCGTTAGTCTAGTCAAATGAACAAGGCATCAGAAAACAAAGGAATTGGCTAGCATAAGCTTGTCAAATATATTCATCCAATGGAGTCGCTTAACTGTAAAGCCTCATCAAGAGACTCAACCCAGAACGCCGCAGCAGCAGTGACAGAAGCAATGTATGCAAGGGGCTGCAGGATAAAACCCTGTTGAATAAACATTTTTTATCCATTGGATCTAAAAAGCACAACTGTCCTTCGTCAGAGGTAGTGGTACGCTTAGCTAGAGTAGAAACTCTTCTCTCCACCTTAGGAACTGTCTGCCAGAAGTCCCGTGTGGTGGTAACTATTAGAAAACATTCTTCTAAAAAATAGCAGGGGAAGAGAACGGCACACCTGGTCTATCCCATTCCTTATTAAAATTTTTTTAGTAAACCTCTTTAGGTATTGGAAAAACATCAGTACACACCGGCACTGCATATTATTTATCCAGTCTACACAATTTCTCTGGCCCTGCGATTGTACACATTCATTCAGAGCAGCCAAAGCCTCCCTGAGCAACAAGTGGAGGTTCTCAAGCATAAATTTTAAATGTAGAAATATCAGAATCAGGTTAAATCATCTTCCCTGAGTCAAAAAAAATCACCCACAGACTAAGCATATTGTGAGGTAGTATCATACATGGTTCTTAAAGCGTCTGTATGCTCTGTATCTACCCCCAGAGCTAACTGCTTTCCTTTAATTTCAGGTAGTCTGACTAATACTGCTGCCAGAATATTATTCACCACCTTTGCCATGTCTTGTAAAATAAACGCTATGGGCGCCCTTGATGTACTTGGCGCCATTTGAGCGTGAGTCCCTGAAGCGGGAGTCGAAGGGTCTGACACGTGGGGAGAGTTAGTCGGCATAACTTTCCCCTCGACAGAATCCCCTGGTAAAAGAAACGCTATGGGTGCCCTTGATGTACTTGGCGCCATTTGAGCGTGAGTCCCTAAAGCAGGAGTCAAAAGGTCTGACACGTGGGGAGAGTTAGTCGGCATAACTACCCCCACGACAGAATCCTCTGGTGATAATGTTTTTAAAGACAAAAAATGATCTTTATTGTTTAACATGAAATCAGTACATCTGGTACACATTCTAAGATGGGGTTCCACCATGGCTTTAAAACATAATGAACACAGAGCTTCCTCTATGTCAGACATGTTAGAACAGACTAATAATGAGACTAGTAAGCTTGGAAAACACTTTAAATCAAGTTAACAAGCAAATATATAAAACGTTACTGTGCCTTTAAGAGAAACAAATTTTGTCAAAATTTGAAAAACAGTGAAAAAAAGGCAGTAAAACAAACGAAATTTTTACAGTACATGTAATAAGGTAACAGAGCATTGCACCCACTTGCAAATGGATGATTAACCCCTTAATGCAAAAAACAGATAAAAAAAAAATGACAGACGTTTTTTAAAAACAGACACAACAAACTGCCACAGCCAACAGTGGGAAGCTTCAGTTAACTGTTTCTATGCAAAATTTAAGCCAGCCATGTGGAAAAAACTTAGGCCCCAATAAGTTTTATCACCAAACATATGTTAAAAAACGATTAAACATGCCAGCAAACGTTTTAAAACACATTTTTACAAGAGTATGTATCTCTATTAATAAGCCTGATACCAGTCGCTATCGCTGCATTTAAGGCTTTACTTACATTACTTCGGTATCAGCAGTATTTTCTTAGTCAATTCCATTCCTAGAAAAATATTTTACTGCACATACCTTATCTGCAGGAAAACCTGCACGCCATTCCCCCTCTGAAGTACCTCACTCCTCAGAATGTGTGAGAACAGCAAATGGATCTTAGTTACGTCTGCTAAGATCATAGAAAAACGCAGGCAGATTCTTCTTCCAAATACTGCCTGAGATAAACAGCACACTCCGGTGCCATTTAAAAATAACAAACTTTTGATTGAAGAATAAACTAAGTAGAAAGCACCACAGACTCTCACGACCTCCTATCTATGTTGAGGCTTGCAAGAGAATGACTGAATATGGCAGTTAGGGCAGGAGCTATATAGCAGCTTTGCTGTGGGTGGACTCTTGCAGCTTCCTGTTGGGAAGGAGAATATATTCCATAAGTAATGGATGATCCGTGGACTGGATACACTTAACAAGAGAAAACCTATTTCACGATCAAATTTTGATCAAACTTAACCTATGACAACAATATTGTGCATTCAGAATTTATATGATTATATATTTATATAATTTAATTTTCTATATAAAGAAGCCTTACAGTCACATGAAGGAATCTTGACAACATTTTGAGAATATGACAGATTTATAACTCTCCTGCTTGGTGACAAATGAAAACTGGAACAAAGAATAAATACACTGCATAGTAACCTTCATTAAGAGAAGATTTATTCCCAATACTCCTTCTCAGTGTTTCAATATACAGCTTAGTTACTTAGGGACAGGCTACTTGAATAATGTTATTGTTTAAAAAGATAGATAATCCCTTTATTATCCATTCCCCAGTTATGCATAAGCAACACTGTTATATTAATACACTTTTTACTTATGTGCAGGGGCGTATTATGGCTAAGGCAAACTAGGCATGTACCTTGGGTGGCACTTTGGAGGGGGTGGGCGGCACTTTGGCGGGTTTTTTGGTAAAAAACGTTCTTTCAAACAGTAACCGTGTAGATAGACAAAGGAAGGAGGAGAATGAGAGAGGGGGAGATGAAGATAGAGAGGAAGAAAGGAGGAGAATGAGAGAGAGGAGGAGAGGGAGAGAGAGGAAGAAAGGAGGAGAATGATAGAGAGGAGAGGTAGAGAGATGAAGGAAGGAGGAGAATGAGAGAGAGGAGGAGAGGTAGAGAAAGGAAGGAAGGAACGAAGGAAGGAAGGAGGAGAATGTAATGAATATATCATAACAGGAGATCTTTACAGAGAATGAGAGAGAGGGAGAGAGAGGAAGAAAGGAGGAGAATGATAGAGAGGAGGACAGGTAGAGAGAGGAAGGAAGGAGGAGAATGAGAGAGAGGAGGAGATGTAGAAAAAGAGGAAGAAAGGAGGAGAATGAGAGAGAGGAGGAGAGGGAGAGAGAGGAAGAAAGGAGGAGAATGAGAGAGAGGAGGAGAGGTAGAGAGAGGAAGGAAGGAGGAAAATGAGAGAGAGGAGGAGATGGAGAGAAAGAGGAAGAAAGGAGGAGAATGAGAGAGAGGAGGAGAGAGACAAGAAAGAAGGAGAATGAGAAAGAGGAGGAGTGGGAGGAGAGAAAAAGAAAGGAGGAGAGTGAAGTTGAGGAGATGCTTGTAGAAAGACAGGTTTAAGAAAGTAGATGGAAGAGAGAAAAAACACAGAGGGAGAGTGAAAGAGGTGAAAAGACTGAGAAGAGGCATAAAAAAAGAGAGATCCTAAGTTCATTGATTTTAACAGTATTTAGACTACACAGATTACAGATCCCCCCATTCACAAACTAAAATACTGCAGTCTTTTTTTTACTTAAAGGGACATGAAACTTAACATTTTTCTTTCATGATTCAGATAGAGAATACAATTTGAAACAACTTTCTAATTCACTTCTGTTTAATTTACTTAATTTTCTTGGTATCCTTTGTTGAAGAAACCTACTGTAGATATGCTTTTCAACAAAGTATACCAAGAGATTGAAATAAATTAACCCCTTCCCACCCCGACTTAGGGCTCGCTTCCATTGAGTCGTAATTCGGTTTGCGTGCACTCGCAAACCGATAAATATGCTGTCGGAAGCAATATCGTTTATCGACTGTTTCCAATGGCGCGTTATACCTCAATATCGGCAGATGGACTTCGGCTGCCGAAAAGATCTTCGCGTCCCATAGAAAGTAATAGAAGCCGTTAATCGATAAATTATACCAGGTTTCCAATGAAAGCGCTAACCGTTAATACACTGTCGGAGGCTGTCGATACTTTGAGAAATATTACACCCAGCTCAACTAGGTGTAAAAGAGGAAAAAAGAGCTTTTTGAGGCCTGTTTCTCATTGAAATTGCAAATCACAAAAAAATTATGAGTGTTTCAATGTACAAATAACATTATATATGCTACATTTATTGGTCCTATGTATAGGAATATTTACACCCATGTTTTCATAGAAATATCAATATGTATGTACATATAAAAATATATGCAAGCATATATCTACCTATTCAAAATGAAACCTTTGCCCAGGGATGCTATATATAATCTCAATACATATAGAAATATAATTTTATCTAATAATAATCTTCTCCTACATGTATATATGTATGATAATATATATATATTTGACCTATATAAATCATATAATTTCAATAATTAATTTTAATTGTTATGATAAAAGCTGATATATTTAAATAGAAAAATATAATAACATTCAGTGTCTTTGAATTTCCGATATATAACTACACATATGTTGAAATTATAGTTCATATCAAAAATAAAAGTCATGAGTAAGTATATACTTTCAAACTGTTCATTAAATTAAGGATTAGATGAGATGAAGATAAGCCCCCCCCCATGTTATTCATTGCAATCACCAGTTTCACATATGTTAACAAGCAACACACAGCTATAAAAAAAACACCACACCTAGCCTAACCTCAGAACAGATATTTCAAAATGCAGGGTGAGAGTGAAGCTGACAATGCTGAAGTTAGACAGCGTAGGCTTGACATCCCCAGAGTGAGGCTGGATATAGAAACCCTGAATGAGCAGCAGGTGGTTGAAAGTTTCAGGCTCACCAGGGAGAAAATATATCAGTTATATGCCCTGTTGCAAGACAGGCTGGAAAGCCAGGGCTATTCAAGCAGCAAAGATACATTATCAATACATACAATCCCCTGAGATTGCGCACTTGAATAGCATGGTTACCTCATAGAAAATAATATAGAAAAATAAGTCAAAGGAAATAAGTTGTTTATCATGAAGATGAGTTTTATTATTACAGATTTACCCTCATTCAAATGTAATTTTCAATGTGAAAATCATTGAACATATTTATTCAATACAAAACGATGACACATTAAAGTATAATGTGGCATAGTACTAATATTTATAAAATATATGTAATATCATGTCTGCTAAAGCAGATAATACATTTGCAATATTTAGACTATTAACCAAAATACATAAGTGCTTAATATTACATACTTCAAGAGATATGAATTATTGTCTTTAACATGGAGTTATTGAAACAATTTAAAAGTGCATTGTGCGTTGGTCCCAGGGAGAGTCTGTGTCTCTTCATATGATGTCAATTAAAATGTATTAATCACCTCTATATCATGGCAATCGCATATATGTTGTGTATACATCAGTGTTTAAATATCATAGAGATACATTTATCTAATTATTCTAAATATTGAATAATAATCTTGACAAAAAGGAGTGCATTAGTCATGATAGGTATAGATTTCAGATATTACATTCCACATAGGACTATAAGAATGAATGCAAGGTATTTGGCCATATCAACAGGAAGGAGTATTTACTTTTCAACTCTTCTATAACTGGATAACCCTTATTAGCTTCATCTGAAGGAGCAAACAACATATGCTTGTGGGATATAAATCATA